>NW_027459674.1:5000-254472 GCF_050624435.1 Tenrec ecaudatus
AAGGGATTAAATTGAATGCACAATTTAATACGTGACTGCCAAATATCCCCCAGAGCACACAAGTTGAAACCACAAGACTTCTCCCTAGGAGAGGTTCCTTGTAGCTTTTGATTGTCTTCTAAGTCCCTTTTCCTTTTCCACAATAATGTCTGGGTTGCTTTATCAATCATCTTCTTTCTTTTTATGTAGCACTATCTCTGGCTGTTTAGTCCAAGCCAATGCAGTTCCTTCCCAAAGTTACTGGGTTTCCCTTGCACTGGATTACATGATGCATTCAATTTTATGAAAGCCATGTCCCCACATCTCTTTGAAATGGGTCCCTCTCTGTTTTAGGCTGCAGTTCAGCCTATTTAGGCTGTAGCACAGCCTTCTGGAGACTCTTAGAAAACCTTTTGTGTACACGAGACTGTCTACAAGGCACTGGATTACATTCTTTTGTGATCTTAGTACAGGGCATGAAAGCTATCTTCTTGATCTGATCCAACGCAGAAGCCCTGCTCATGCCATTCCTATTATGGGACATTATTTTTTGGCAAGAAAGACTTGGGGTTGAAAAATAGGTTTTGTTAGGCAGATAGGCAGGAATGAGATGTCCATTGACGCATGCCCAGGAGAACCAAGCATAGAACAAAAGCCTAGGTTTTCCCGCTGGTGGGTACGGATGGGCGTTAAACCTGCATCAGCCCACCTGGGCCAGGTGATTGCAATTCAGCCAATGGGATCGACCTGGGGTCATTCACCATGCCTCCACCCGGGAATCCTTGAAAAGGCAGGAGCGAGGGGGAGAAAGGAAAAACTGGGGACAGGAACTGGGGAGGGAACTTGAGAAAGAACATGAGACAGGTGTTTTTTGGAGGAAAACTTAGGAGAGAGATCTTTGCGTGACCTCGAGCAGTCTCTGCCAGGCTACATGGTGGGGAGGAATCCTAGGGGTGGCGCGTAAAACCTGAAACTTCTTTTAACTTTCATTAAACTCACTTGGATCACGAGCCAGGCTTTGGCGTGAATTCTTTCTCATGCAGAGCCAAGAACTGAGATGTAACTCTAGCCCGGAGAGAGATCTTACAGTTCATATTTAAGTCCAGCAAGTCCCTGCTCCTTCATAGTTCATATTTTCTGCTAAAAAAAGCACACAACTAAACCCCAAACAGAAGTAACTTCTTTAGCTTTTCTTTACCCTTCTGTAGTTTATAATTATTTGTCTGTTGCCTCCATTGTTAATGACGCTGAGAGTTCAGATTCTAGATAAAGCAGAAGAATGTCACTGCCACCCAAAATAGTTGTTCTTAGTGTTAGTTGGTGCCCAATCAATCCCTGCCCATCCACTCACTTGCTGCCATTGAGTCAATTCTGACTCATGGCAGCAGAGTATACTTGCCCTGGTAGGTTTCTGAGACTATACATCTGTACAGTAGAAAGCTTCAGCTTTCTCTCTCAGAGCAGCTGGTAGGATTGAACTGCTGACCTTATGGCTAGCAGGACAATATGTTACCAGGGATCCTTTTCAAGACTGTGCCCTTTCAGAAACAGATCACCAGGCCTGCTTTCCTAGGAACCGGTGGGTGGGTTTGAAGCATCAACCTTTTGGTTAATATGCAAGTGCTTAACAAATGGGCTTTATCCTGGTTTGGAAAACCTAAGTCACTGGTCTTTTGCCTAAAGAGTCACTTTCAATGGCCCTGGCTTGTTTCATGGGAAGGGCCAGTTCAGGGGCTCCCGGACAGATGGTGGGGTAGGATCCTTATTTAGTAGGGCCATATTGGGTGGGGTGGCAGGGAAGTGTGTGTGTGCTGTATGTGTGTGTAATCTGCATCTTTAACAAATGCCCCCCCCCACTCAAATGAGAAACACTGGCACCAATTGTCCTCTGCCTCTCTTGTTGCTGCCTTTTTTGGGATTTTTCTGGCTTTTAGCAGCCCTGGAGGCCCCTCCTATCTAGGCAGGAAAAGGAGCCAATAAATAAGTTCACACTAAGGTGCTAGAGAGTGATAACAGCTAATCCCTTCCAAGGGCAATTGCTCTCAGAAAGAAAGAAAAAAAAGAGAGAGCGAGAGCTCAGGGGGTTGGGGGGAGCAATTTAACTCCAATGAATAGTGTCTCCTGGAAGAGTCCTACACTTTGTCGCTGCAATGGGAGTCATATATGAACATGTGTGTGTGTGAAACCCCTCGCATCAGTCTCTTCTTCTGCTTTTGTGTAAATTGGACTTTAAACACATTCTCTAGGAAGTGTTTGAATGCCTCTGTTTATGGAAGCTTCTTGACAGAAGGGGGATTTTTGTCTCTTTTGTTCAGTGAGAGAGCCCCAAGGTCTGGCATTTAATAAGTAAGTAGCAAGCTGGTTGAATGAATGAGTGAATGAGTGAGTGAGGTAAAGAAGCCTTCAGCAGCCTTCCAGGTCGAGACTGGCCTCCTCTGAAGCCTGGCTCTTGTCTACAGTGAGGTACACCTCTCCTCCTTCCCATTTTATGCTTCCCCGTGGTCTGCCTGGGATTGAGCTGAAAAATGATTTTTCATGCATGTCATCCTCATTATATCATTATCCCTCACAGCAAAGCTCTCTGACCACCCTGAAGACCTGTATTTAATGTGAGGAAAGGTGATTTAATGGAGTGGAGAGCGCAGCATAAAACAGAAAACCCTTTCAGAATAGCAGAGCTGTCCCTCCAAGGGGAAAGGGACAAAAAGGGAAAAGAAAAGAAAAATGGCGAGGGAGGGGGGGCAACTCTCACTCTCCTAATAGGTTGAAATAAGAAGTCATTTTGGTCAACTTCATCAGAAGACAAACCTGAAAGGGGCCCCTTGCCCTCCCCGCCAGCGCATAACTGACTTACCATGCATTTTACCATGGAGCTGATTATGCGCTGAGTTGTGGCAGACGGGGAGAGTTTATTGACATATGGTCTCCCTTCACACCTTTTGTTAAAGCCAGACATCAGGGACTGAGCTGCAGGATATTAAAGGATTTGGAAGCGTTATCAAGGAATGGTACATATTTATCAAAACCAGGGTGATATTACAAAGCTGGGTTGCTGCTACACCTGGGTGTGTTATGTGATTAAAAATAATGACAATGCATCCTCTTGATGGATTTTGCAACTGGGCGAATACTGAGCAGGTCTGCTGGACCACCCTTGGTCGAGAATTCACACCTAACAACCCCTTTGGTCTCAGAAGAAAATTGTGGCTGCTAGCTCACACTTGGAATCCAGGTAGGGCAATGTTTAAGCACTTCACTGTTAACCGAAAGAGCAACAGTTGGAATTCACCAGCTATCCCGAGTGAGAAAGATGTGACCATGTGCTGCCACAAAGATTACAGCCTTGGAAACCTTCCGGGAGGTTCTTTCCTGGCCTACAGGTTTGCTCGAGTCAGAATTGACTTGACTTCCATGGCATTGAGCTGTTTTGAGTTTTGGATGGCTGAATTGGAGACTTCAGGATTGCAGGAAGATTTGAGAACAGCCTGAAATATGCAGGCGACCAGCCTTGCTTGCTGCAAGGGAAGAGGAGTTGAAGCACTTACTGATGAAGTTCAAAGATGATAGTCTTCAGTATGGATTACAACTCGAGGTTAAAAGAACAAGAATCCTCACCACTGAACCAATAAGCAACATGATAAACAGAGAAAAGATTTAAATGATGAAGCATTTCATCTTACTTGGACCCATCCACAACCAACGCTCATAGAAATATCTGTAAAGAAAGCCCACTGGGAGGACAGGGTTCCCCTAGGTAGGGGTCTGTGAACCAGCAGTGAAAGGAGTGAGAGGGCGAAGTGAGAATCATACAAGCAGAGAGAGAAGTGAAGAGAACAAAGAAAGAAAGAGGAAAAAGAGAATATAGAGAGAAGGGGGGAAAACCCCAATTGTGTTCACTAATATTGGCAGTGATGGTAAAGAGGGAGGAGAGAGAAGGAGGAGACCGAGAATAAATAGATAGCTGATCCCTAATTGCTTGAATGTGTGTCCAGAGGGGCTTAGACCCTGCGCCACAATGGCAGGTTGGTGTTACTTTCAATGCCGGGACCCAGTGGTGCTGAGCAGAATTGCTCTAGTTGACAAGATCACCTTAGAGCCCCAACTGAGTTTTCCTCAGCAGCGTGTTGTAGATGTTTGTCCCAGGTGCCCTGTGTGATGTACAGCACTCCCACGGTGGGCAGGCTGGAGTTCCTCCTGCTATTTGGGTTGATTTGCCCTAAGTGGAGGATAGTGACCTGGAAGCCAGTAGGGATATATGATAGGAGAGAGTGGGAGAGAAGAGGAGAAAGAGGGAAAAGGAAGAAAGGAAAAACCCAACACAAACCTGAGCTCTTTGAGACTGACTGCAGTGGCAAATATGGGATAGTGAATAGAGAGAGAAGAAATAGAGTAGTAGGTAAGGAGGTAACTGGGACTTGATCACCTGTCCTTGAGGCTGGAGGAGTTCCAACTCTTCCTCAAGGTAGCGGGGTGGTGTACTTGTTTGATGTAGGGTTCCACAGATGCTGTGTGGGTTTACTTCAAAGACAAGATCGCACCCGTGGCCAGGCGTCAGTTGAGTGCTGGAGTTCACTGGTGTACCTGCCTTGTGCTGTGTGTAGCACTGCAGCAGGGCTGAGGGCTGGAGTGTTCCACCGCCCTGTCAAGGGCCCCAGGACAGGCAGGGCCTCCCCAGCTATGTGTAGAATCACTAAGAGGGAAGTTGGGCTTATTGTCCTATCTAGTCTACTGGTGCCTACTAGATCAATGGATTTTATTTTTTCTGTTATTTTATTTTATTACCCTGGCCAGCTAGAATAAAATCAAATTGAATTGTCTCCCAAAGTCTCTGGGCTGTACTTATGTGCTGTTTGAAGCTGACACTTGCTACAGCATGTCTTTGATATGCAAAAAGCCACCCAGCTCTTAGCTGAGTTCTGGCATTCCTTAGCTAGGTTTCTTCTTATGCTGATTTATGTTAAGCCCCCCAATCCCCCACTGCCCATGTGCTCCTTGGAGCTGAGCAACCAGACTTGGGTTTGAGTTTTAAACCAAAAATATATATTTGACTCTTTTGTTATTATTATGCTTGTGATGTACTCCGATTTGGGGGCTGTCAGGCTGACCCCCAGACGGGGAGATCCAGCTTATCAGGGGGGATGTTTCCTTCTCTGCCAATTGGAACTAAATTTGCTCCCTGGACTCCGACTATCTGCCTATTTTCTTCCACACCACAATCTATCTACCTGGGGTAAATACCTGTTTTTTCTTCTACTTTAAATTCTGGCTACCTGCCATTGCCGCTCCTGCATGGGGTTCTCGTGTTTGGGATTCTGTCCCCTTTAGGACTCAGCCCTGGAGAAATCGCTGCTCCCAGCAAGGGTGCAGCTGGTACCCATGGGCTCGCCAAAGCTAAAGCACTTTAAAGCATCCTTGGTTTGCTTTGTGAGTGGAAATCACATGCAAAAAAAGGGGTTTAGGAGAGACCCTAGTGCCCTGGTTTTAATTTCAGGATTCCACCTGCCCATTTCCTTCACCTTACCTCCCAATTTTCTGGTCTGGCAGCAGGAGCTCTAGCTGAATGAGTCCTGTCGGGTCAACATTATTTTACTTCTCTCTTGGAGTTAATTACTTTCATTAAGTGCCCAGATGTCCTGAATTTTTAAGAACAACCCTGATCCCCTGCCTTTTTCTCTTTCCATTAAAGACCATTATTAAATACATAATGTCAATATATTTTTATCATTACCCTTGGTAAATCTTTTCCTGTCAAACCAAGCCAGTAGACCGTGCGTTTCCAAAATGGCAGCAGTGATGGATGTGGATACCCGAGCAGCACCACCGGTGGTGCGAGCAAGAACCGCTTCGAAGTAAAAAAGTGGAATGCAGTAGCCCTCTGGGTCTGGGATATTGTGATTGATAACTGTGCCATCTGTAGGAACCACATGATGGATCTCTTTAGAGAATGACAAGATAACCAGGCATTTGCCACGTCAGAAGAGTGTACTGTTATCTGGGAGTCTAAGCATGCTTTTTATTTCCACTGCCTCTCTCTCTGACTCAAAACATGGCAGGTGTGTCCATTGAACAACAGAGTGGGAATTCCAAAAGTATGATGTGTTAGTCTGGGTAGACTAGGGAAACACATCCAAGGAGACTCATATGTGTGTAAGAGAGAACTTTATATCAAAGAGCAATTGTACATTAAGAAAACATCCCAGCCCAGTCCAGATCAAGTTCATAAGTCCAATGTTACCCCATACGTCAATACTAGCCCATAAATTCCTCTTTAGATTCACACAGCCATGCAATGATGCTGAATAATGGGAGATCACAGGCCAGTGGCGGTAAGTCTTGTGGATCCAATAGTGGTGGAAGCATTAAGCGCTGGCATGGGCTCCACGTGCCTCCTCCAGCTCTGGGGCTCTGTCTCCTTCAGTGTAGCTCCATGTGGCTTGTCAGCAGTAAGATGAAGCAGAAAGAATGTGTCTGGCCTCCAGTGCACTATTTATTTCCTTCGGGCCTCTGAATGAGGTCATCAGGCTGTGACCTGGTTGACAGTATAGACTCCATCTCTTCGCAAGTTGACAGGAAGTTATGTAACTGCCACATATGGGCATTAGAAAAAATGAATTCTTCTATCAAGCTTAAATGTTTTATTATTCATTAAAAGGCTTGCTAGAACCACGTCTTTGTTCCTTTGGCTTTTCAGTTTGTTGTGCTCATGCAACTGTATTATGTTCTGTGTCAAATAAAAGTCCAGTTGTGTTCTGAACAACAACAACAAAAAGAAAGCAAACCAGTGTCTCAATGTCAAAGCACCATTACCGGAACTCTTGGTATTCTCGTGTGTGTAGCAAAAGGAAAGCCACTGCTCAGACTCAAAAAAAAAAAGTACTTGGTGCAATAGCTTATGGTCCTTCCAAACCTGAGAGTTTGAGTCTCATAATATCACATACTGGGAAGCTGACACATTTATTTGTATTTTGATCACTCGTTTGCTACTCTTGTTTCTTCCTGGCCTGTGTGGATATTATTTTTGTATTTCTTCTTCTTGGAGGTGGTAAGTTCCTAGGATGTTCATTTTCTTTTTAGTTGGCATTTAATACATATATCATTCCAAATTTCAATCACATTAAGTAGAATTGTACAATTGTTACCACAATCAGTTTCCAAGCATTCTTTTTCTATGGACTCCTTGACATCATCTCTTTTTTACCCCATATCTACCACTGTACTCCCTCCCCCCAAACTCCTTATCCTACATGCTCTCCCTCTAGGTTCATTGATCCTAGGTTTCAAGTACTGAAAAACAGAAACGCATATAACACAGCTTCAAGAAGGTGACCTCCATTGAATAACTCCTCTGAGATATACTCTAATATGAGCAAACAAAAACTGAAGAAAACAATATAAACTGAAAATTTTGGGAATCAGATCAGGTCCAGCCTGCATCAAAAGGGGTGGGTGTTGGGGGCGGGGCGGAGAACCTACTAACGAAGTTTTAACTGTTGAGGTCAGATTTATGCCTTTGGTTTTCTATCTCCTCTCTTCAAGCACCTTGTTTAGTGACCACTCTCCTCTCTTCCCTCAATTTTAGATAGGGGAGGTCTCTGGAGGCTTACTTCCTACGGAGTTCCACCAGTGGATCTTGGATTTCCACTATCTCCCATTGCCTGCTACACACAGGATTCTCGCAATTTAGGCTCTGATGCTTATCCCACCGTCAAGTTCGGATTATATGGATTCCATCCTAGGATGTTCTTCTGAGAACATTAGAAAGGCTTGTGAAAAAAGCATGTTTTTCTGGACAGCTTACTATTCTAAGGAAAATGCTGGCTGGCAGCAACTATAAAGGAAGGAATGATGTTGTGGAGCCAGCACTGAAGGAGCAAATGGAAATTCTCACAGGCAGGCGGTGCAGCAGTGGGCTGGGCTCTCGGAGCAGGATGTTGGCAGATGGTCTGTTCCGGTGGTGGGTTTGATGAGTCCAGGGAGAAATGTATTTTCTGTCACCAGCTTTCTTTTTCCCTCCCTGACAATGCCCTTCTTCTTACACACCCTGAAGGGGTCCTTGAATTAAAGAAGTCCTGTTTGTTTCATGACAGTCTTTTTGCTCTAGCTTATTTTAATATTGCCGGTAGACTTTTCTTTCTTCCCTTTTTAATGTGCACTGTTTTATTCTTGGGGTGTTTTTTTTTAGTATGTGTCCCAGTTATGAAGCCCAGAAGGGGCAGATGTATAGAGACAACAAATGATGTAATCGTTAAAGGGGATACAGGTGTGTCGAGGGGAATTGGGAAGCAAATCATGAATATGGGAGTGGGGAGATTGCACCAGAACTGATTGTGCTGATGTGTATACAACTCTTCTTTTAAACTATGACTGAACTATGAAAGTGTGTGCTAAGTGAATTATATCTCAATAAAACTATTGTGGGGGGGAGCCAGTTGCTGTCTATTGGATTGGGAGTCACGGTGGCCCACGGGTGTCAGACTGGACTGCGGTCCACAGGATCTCCGGTGGCAGGGGTTTCTGTTTGCATAGTCACTAAACTTTTCTTCTGAAACTCCTCTGGGTGGACTCAAATCTCCAGCCTTTTGGTAAATAGCCACGCACATAAATGATTTGTACCACCAAGGGATCCCTGTCTGGATACTAGAAAAAATCGATGCTTCCCCACTCACACAAACCCACTTTAGAGCCCTTCGTAGGGAGTCAGACGTGTTCTATCACGCACCCTTTGGGCAGCGCTTTACTCGTGGTCTCTCTCTCGGAAGGTATGGTTCTCCTGTCTACTTCTCCTTGAAGGGAGCTACTGACTTGGAAACTTTTCTCTCTTGCTTGGTATTTCCTATAAGCTGTAGTCACATTTCCTTAGAATTTCCCAAGCCATTCCTTATTGATACCTGTCATCCAATCATGCTTATTAACAATATCTTTTTACTTCAAAAGTCTCTTGTGGTATGATAGGTTATATCACCACCACACACACTGTCGGAAGCCCTGGATGTCACACGCACTCACTGCCATCGAGTGGATTTCAACTCATAGCGGCCCCATAAGACAGAGGAGAACGGCCCCTGTGGGTTTCCGAGAATGGAGTCGAAAGCCCCATCTTTGTCCTGTGTAGTTGTGCAAGTGTTTCTTACTGCTGTTTGCAGTCCAATTCATAACTCACCACACCAGCATAGTGCCATGCCTAATACGTTCACACATGAGAACTCGAACGTAACACCTTACTCCTATCTGCTGTGGTATCACTATTCTACCAGCAGTCAGATTTAACCAGCTTCCTGCTCTGCATAACCCCAAGGTCAATGTCCGCAGAAAACAAGTGAGGTGGCGCATGACCCTATGAAGCAAGACTTCTGTGTAGGGAGACAAAAGACACATGTGCACCGAAATATGCATCTGGTTTTGTTGCCCCGTCCCTACCTCATGAAAGTCTCTTTGCCTTCTCTTCAACTGGCTCTGCTCTGAAGCCATGGCCTGTTCGATCAGGCTTCCATGCCACCCCAGTCCCCATTTCTTTTTCCTAGCTTCCACTTTCAATTTTCATGAGAATTCAGCATCAATTTCTTCTCTGGCTGAGAGGTCCCAGCTACTCTTTGTAGATATAGAGAAGAAAGGATTTCAAAAGGAAGCAGAGAGCTGTTAAAAGCCTCTTTCTGTCCCAGACTCACCAGACATGCTCTGAATTTCAGAGGTACCTGCCTGCCTGTATCCTGGCCCCACATCCACAGATCCCACGCACCACTCTCTCTTCCTCTGTTGGTGGCTAAGATGTACTCCGAGGACATTTAGGTTTGGAAGATGATCTTCAGCTTCCAGAGCCCTAGATTGTTAGACTACTGGAGAACCTACTGTTTGCATAAAAAGTTAGGGCTTCAGGTTTAGAGGGTTTGGGGGTGTTTTTTTTCCCCCCTCAGCCTTTTATTGCATAAACAAAAGCAAAAACAGACTCTGAAAACTTCAAGCAGTGCATAAAGTTGAGCCACTATTACTAGCCTTCAGACCCAATTCACACCTAACAGAGAAGCAGCTTCTTGTGTTCTTTTTAATGCTTTCTGTTGGGTAAAAATGTTCATCCATGATAACGTAGACACATTCAAATCTCAGAGAGCTCATTTAAAGGGCTCCTCACCAAATTTCCCTCTTCCTTTCTCTCTCTCTCACAAGCTGTCCTACCGAAGCATGTGAGTGGTCCTAAGTGGTATGGTCGTCGGACCCAGCCTGAGTTGTGCTCACTGGAGACTGAAGTCAGGCATGCAGCAGATAAGCAAGGACAGAGCAGCCTGAGCAGCCAGCTCCACCGAGCAACATCTCTGCAAAGTGTGGAGGTGGGTCAGAATTTCCTTCTCCAACTTGAGTGCCTAATATCAGGTAAATATCTTAGTTCACATGGTTGTGAGAGAATGTAAGCAGAGAGAGTCTCATTCCCTGGAATTTTAAGTAGACAGGTGCTAGGGTTACCATTGGGGAATAAGATCTCATTTTAAATAAGATCTGGGTCTAGTTGTCTCCATGTTACCCTGGACAAAGAGTGCTCTCCTTCAGACATTGCAACAGCAGAAATGTTTTCATTTGTTTCTCACTCCTTTCTGACGCTAGTACTGTAGTGCTTCGAAACTGTAAGACAGGAAATACTTACTACTCCCCTGCCGCTTTGGGCGCTAGCTTCAGCTCCCTTCTCCCAGTTCATTAAGTTACTCACTTCAAGTACCTGGAGTGAATCCCAGACACCTGCTAAGGGCCAGGTCCTCACTGTACTCCATGTCAAGAAGCATATTCATGATGATGCATCACATGTCCTAAGTAAATCACATACTTGTTAGATCTGTATTCAAGGATTCCAGAATGTTACTGGTTCCTCCTTTATGTGCTGTCAGATTGAAAGACGAGACCATATCAAGAACCTATCTTTAGTAAGGTAACTTGGAGTCCTGAATTGATTTTAATCTTAAACATTTGTAAGGCAGGGGGAAACAAATAAGCACACGTTTAAATCCTAAATTTTCTTTCATGGATGCATGTGCTATGTTGGGCTACACCATAAACCCAGGACATTTGCTTTCTGTTCTCTTTACATTTGGATCTGAAGTATGGTGTGGGTTGAATTATCATTTCCTGGGCTAATGAGACTCTGTCTTCATCGGGGCTCTTCTGATTTTTGAGGCCTTTTTGGTACTCAAAACTGGGTATGGAAAGGGTATTTTTAGTTTTTCAGTGAGTGGAAGGCATTAGGGAAGTGGGACTGAATTTACTGGTGTTGCTCTGACTTGTCATTTAAATTCAAGGGTGTGAGAGCATTGGAGGGTCGGCCCTAGACCTCTGGTAGACAAGACACCTAAGCACTGTAGACCTCAGTTACCCCAGAGAGACAGTGGACAGGGTGTGAGCTGAAGGCGCTACCTTGTCCCTTTGTCGCATGCTGGACTCCATCGGTAGCACGATGCTTCTTTCTTTCATCGCTTCCGTAGACTCTTCCTGTTGTCTGCTCTCAGCTTTCAGTCCTCAAGATTGCTCCTGCTTAGAATGCTGAGTCTTGGTCCAACCCAAACCCAAACCCACTACCATTTAACCTACTTGGGTTCTTAGCAACCCCATCGTCCTTAGTAGAACAGCTTCAAAGGGTCTCCAAGGCTGGTGCGTTCAAACCAACTGACTTCCAGTTAGTAGCCTTGTGCTCAAGCACTATGTCACCAGGACTCCACCGATTCCATATGTGGGTATTCACTTGGTCACTACATACACCATAAGATTTTGGCAGAATCAGATGCTTCTGGGTGTCCTCGTCTTTTCTCTTGGTGTAAGGTAACCAAGACAGTTGACTGCATGTGCCCACTTAAAGTGCTGATGACTTAGGGGGTAGGAACACCAAGTATGATTTCACAAAGTACGACATGCTCCCTATTGCCACTTCTGGCATTCTCACTTTCAATAAGGAATTTATGATCCACGTGCTGCTGGTGTACAGATAGCATGTCCACTTCAGTTACACAAAAGAGCTTTCCAGTGCTACATGTTTGTTTGGTGTTCTGCAACTGCTTTTGATATTCTCCAAGGGATTTATGTATCCTTTCCATTTTTCCACAGAGTTTCAAGTCAGATGAAGAACCTGATGGTGCCAAAGAGCCTCAGAATGAGTTATTTGAGGCACAAGGTAAAACCATGACCTCATGCTTGGTACTTTGAAAGATCCAGGACCTGGATTGTCAGCAGTGTTGCTGTGACAAGAATAGTTTCCTGGAGAGTGCAGTGTGGGTAATCTCCCTGGACAGCCTGTTCTCCGGATATGCTTATATAGAGAGCGTTTCATCAAGAAAATAGCTCACACAGATGTAGAAGAAGGCAAATTCCAAGTTGAGCAAGTTCTAGGCCCATGATGCTGATGTTAGGGTGCAGGGTTATCATGACTGTCATAGCTTTGGGAGTTGATGGGCCCAAAAGGAGCTGAAAGACAAAGGTCTATGGCTACAGAGGGAAATGAATTCAAGGTTGGCAGATCAAGCCTGTGGCTAAAGAGACGAATAAGTCCAAGCTTGGTAAGTCAGGTGACAAGCTACTGATAACTCCCAAGGACAGCAAGCAATACAGGAGACCACTGACTCAAGTCTTAACCTGTGTACAACTGAATCTGGGCTAACCCCATTTACATATTTATTATTTTAAAATAGTTTTATTGGAAGATACAAGGAGTTACCAAAAATGGATTTTTTTCAAAGTTATGTATTTAAATTTTTTTACAAAACAACCATGTCACCGTCAAAGTACTCTCCATTACACTTCATACATTTGTCACACCTGTGATTCCATTCTTGGAAACATTTTTCAAACTCATCTGTTTGGAAGGCTGACAGTACCTCTCCAATTTTTTTCTTCATCTCTGCTTTTGTCTTCAAATCTCTGTTCTTTCATTTCCCTCTTCATTCAAAGAAACAAAAAGAAGTCACACAAAGTGAGGTCAGGTGAATAAGGTGTGTGGGGCAAAAGAGGCATGCTGGTTTTTACCAAAAACTGGCACACTGAGATGGCTGTGTGAGCAGGGGCATTGTCGTGGTGGCAGAACCAGTCCCCTGTCTGCCACAAATCAGACCATTTTCATCACACACTATTATGCAATCTTTTCGGATCCTCTAAATAGAAAGCTTGATTAACAGTCTTGCCTGGTGGAGCAAACTCCAAATGCATGATGAGTTGACGTTTTCGTTCATTCAGGAAGTTGACAAACATCCAGAATGAGGTTTGTCATCAATCAATATTTTACCTTTTTTGAAATGAGAAAAACACTTGAGTTTTTTCCCATAGCACTGCCCTTGTAAGCTGTTTTCAACATCACAACAGTTTCTGCAGTGTTTTTCCTTGAGTAGGAAACAAAATTTCACCACTGCACACTGTTTTCTTAAATTGGCCATCTCAAAAAGCAAGGTTTCAAGCAAAACTGCTTTTATGAAAAAATTCACCGTGACCAGAGAAAACCTTCCCAGTGCCACGGGGTGCACTAACTCAGAGCAAGTTGCTCGATGCATACTTAGCAGGAAACATGGGTACTATGAAAGCTACACTCTGCCCCGCGCAATTCTGGTCTGGGGTTGGTGGTGGGGCGGGGTACTCCCTCATATTTCACCTATCATACAATTCAATTGTTCTATCCTATTAAGAACGTTTCTGCAGTTATCACCACAATGAATTTCAGCGCATTTTCTCATGAACTCGTTGTTAGTTCCTAATTTGCCACCAATCACTCCTACCATGCTCTACACAATTATCAAGCCGGTTACTACCTCTGTGAATCTACATAGCCTGGACTTTACATACAGAAAATCATTGAAAAGACAAACTGGAAAACAATGATTAGAACACAGAGAAAAACTTCATAGGAAAAAAAGCAAAATATTAAAAACTGAAACAACTTTAAAATGAGTCAAAAGGGAGATCAAATAGCAAGATATTAAAATGTAACCTAAGTACAACGGACTTAATAAACTTTGCAGTGTTCTGTCTCTAACAAGGCTCTTAATATCCCAGGACTTTGGTCCAAGAAGATTCCCCAGAGGCTTAATCCATCCAAGTGACCCTGCAATTGGATTTTTGGCTTTCACTGTCTTCCATAGCCTTCTGTAAACCACATGTCCAGAATTCAAGCTCTGATACTATTTTCTCCTGAGATTTGGATGTTATTTACAATCCTTGGATTATAAAGGCAGGTGTGTTTCCTCATGTGGGCTTAGTTGATGCTTCACTCACATAGCTACCTGTTTGAAGACGAGCTTTTAAAACCTCAGCCACTATTCTGTCTGATAGTCGGGCACCAACTGGTTTTTTTATCACATGCTGTTACAGCCCTCATATTAGCAGTGACCTCTTCATGAGGGCAAGCATTGAGCGGGGCCAGGCTAGGATGCATTGGGCTACAATTAAGTGCGAACCCCAAATCCATTCATATATCTATAGTTTATATGTCTCTGGTTAACTTCAGAGATTATTATGATTTTATGATAGAGAACTTTATAAATCATCCCCCTAGGGCATAAGGTAATGTCTTTTATTTAGCCAATTATATAGCATTTTAAAATGCTGAAGAAAAATTATTTAAGTATAGATAGGCTTCAGACTGTAAAATATGAATTAATGACATGTACATAACAAGACACTATTTATAAACAAGCAGTGGGATCAGTGATAAGACAAAATTTGCAGTAATTCACAGAAGCAGAATCATCCCTATCAGATGAATACATTTCATAAGAAAAAAGAAGGGCATTAAGTAGTAAATATATGGTAATCCCGGGCCACATTGAATGGGCATCATTAATAGAGCACCCTGAGAGCAAGAGAGCTGAACCACAGTCCAAAGACCACCAATTCCATAACCTTGGGATAGCAGTCATCTGCTTCTTCTCACACTAAGTCATATAAATATTAAGTCCAAGAAAGTCTGTCTGTTCCTTAAAACGGCTACAGGTGAGTGTGAACAGTTCGAGCAGTAGGACAGATGTGTGCCTTGAAAACACAGTTCAAGGTCCCAGTAGTCTACAGCGCATAGCCTGGTTCACCAAGGTCTGGATGGAAACTAGATGAATAGAAACCAAGTAGGAACATAATACCGGGCATTTTCTCCCATTGGATTCTTTACGAGTATTGTTCATTGTTTTTCTCCAGCCAGTTTAACCATTGATAGAAATGTAGTCGCCTTCTTCAAGACATACATTCCCCTGACCCCACCTCCCATCTTTTTTCTGTAACTGCCCTCAGGATTCTATCCTTTTTTTTCAAATTGGAGAATTTGGCTCTGATATTTCATGGTGGTTTTCTTTTAGCTTCTATCTCATTTTGGTTTTCTTAACTTTTTGAATAATTATGTACTCCTGTGTTGTTGGTCAAATTTTCTTTTATAGTTTGTCAAAACTATTTTCTTTGTATGTATTTTTGTTACTTCCTTTTCAGGGTTTTTAATGAGACATAGATTATTTCTCTTGATTCTTTTGTTGTTTTTTGGTGGTGGTTTTTCTTGTCAGTTATAGTCAGAGTGATCGTCTTTGAGCTCACTGATTTGATTTTCCTTTTCAGAAGGAAAATCTATTCCTCAAGTCATTTACTGTGTTGCCTAATTCTGTTATCTCATTGTTTATATTCTTAGATTCCCTTTGATTTAAGATTTCTTCTATTGTTTTCCTGAGTATTCCCTACATGTCTAAATCATTCTTCGGAATCCTGTTTCTTATAGTTCCAGGGCCTCTTTTTCAGAATTCTCTATTGGATCTGGGCAATTTCCATTTGTTTACATTTGTTTTTCTTGATGTTTTGGGTTTTCTGTGGTTGATTGCTGTTTCCTCAGAATCCTAGTAGTAGTGCCAGTGATATGAACACTTAGTTGGCTTTGTCTAGTGATGTGGGAGAGGTCTAATAGAAGGTGGAAAATATGGTGAAATGAAGGAAAGGGGAGAGAGATGAGTAAGTGGTGAAAGTGTGGGGGAAGATACAATATTGTTTTTAGCTTACCATTTTCCTAGACAGTTTAAATGGCGTCTTCTTGGCATTTGGTTTTTCCTACCATTTTAGCCTTATTCCCCACCTCAGGGACCCAATGTGGATGTTCTGCTAGCTGCTGAGTATTCCAGTTATGTAAATCTGACTTACACAAAATGGATTCTGGAACTGGTTCATTTGCTACAGGGTGGGTTTGGAGAGCCACCAGCCCACCTGAAGATGAACTTGAAGTAAGAGACTCCGTTACAATATTGACCTCCATGTGCCCCCACACCAAATGGTGGGTCACAGTGATGTTTTAGGCCTTCTAGAATTGGTCTCAGTTAGAGCCAGTGTCCAATAATCCCTAAAAAAATCTAATTATTTCTTTTCCCACAGTGAATACTCACTCTTGTAAAATGCTGATGATCCATTTGAGGAAGGCTGACAAAAAAATAACAGAAAATTTTGTCATTATAGTGGGGGTCCT
The DNA here is from genome assembly GCF_050624435.1 of Tenrec ecaudatus. Classification (NCBI taxonomy): domain Eukaryota; kingdom Metazoa; phylum Chordata; class Mammalia; order Afrosoricida; family Tenrecidae; genus Tenrec; species Tenrec ecaudatus. Next base: position 21,421 of record NW_027459674.1, read on the forward strand.
TCCACAGGGAAACATAGCCCCTGCTCTTTTTAATGGGTTATGGGTCTGTAAACTATCTCACCTCAGGGAATGATTGAACAATTATGACTCTTCTAATCATTTGAGTTTCACTGCTGTTCACTTGACCCAGATTTTTTTTTCTGCTTAGACAGATCAAGTAAATATTCATTAGGTTTCCTATGTTTTTCACTCCCTAGGACTTCCTGCCTGAGTAGACAATACCATGAGTCCATGACAGTCAAGCTGTTCTGATTCCCACTTTGACTCAGCTGTCCATTACAGTAGCCACATCCACCTGTCTCTGTCAATTAAGTGCTGCCATTTGGCCCCTACTTCCCTGCAACCCAATCAGCCCAAGTGTAGTTAGGTGTCACTATTCCAATAAGTCCATTTCCACAGTGAAATGTGACTTACATAAAATAGCAATCTTCAGAGATGCTGGGACTACATTTGCAATTGGGCTCCCTCCTCTTGCAGTAAAGGTGTGAGTTCTACTCCATGTGCGTCTGTAGACCCATCCTGATTAATCCATTATAGCATGCCCAACTCCTTAATCTTGTGGATACCTTCTGCTACAATATACTTTGACTGGACTTGTCATTGAGCATGATTTATTTATGCCATCATACAACCCACGAATCAGCTTCACTGAATCAACCAAAAAGTGTCTTAGATTGAAACATTAAATTTATATTCTGCACTTAGTGGGCCCATATCAGTAAACTAAGACTGATCCAACTTTATGTTCTACACACCATTATTAGCCATTCTTATATCTATATTCTCTACGTTTCTGGAAATTCTTTTGGAGTATAGTGTACCTCTGCCTGGGTCACCATGTATATGTCATCTTATAGAGCTTGCTGGAACATAAGTCTAGTCTTAGGTCTAGAAGCAATAATGGGTGGTGAATTCATTAACTGGAAACATTTATCAGTATCTTTTAAAGCATCTCCTCAAGCAAGGCTCCAGTAAATGCCCAGGATTCATATCAGCATGCACTATTGAGTTAATCTTTTCATGTGGTGGGAAGGGATAATAGTTTTTTTTACTGATCATGAATTAAGATGGAGCAATCTCTTCAGATGGAAACAATCTGCTCTTAGCTAAAGTAACATTATGGAAATTGGGGGCTCAATCCACCCGTCTTCTTAATTATCTGCCTGTATCTCCCCATCCCAAGGCGTAAGAGTCCGTTTTGTTCCCAATCAATATTCTCAATTTAACAGCATTTGAGGTTGAGAATTGAGTTGGTACTATAATTCATCATTCTTAGGATATTACTCTTGAGTTTATTTTTTCAGTAATATCACCTCTGTTACCACAAAAAGAAAACCTTTTTTTTAAAGAATAAATGTAAACTTTGAAGTCTTTTATGCATTTTTTGATCTTTGACTCTGAAGTCCTGAGTTCGTGTCTTTCCTTCTACCAATTTATCTTTTGTAAGTAGGATAAATAATCAGCTTCTCCATACTGCTTACCCCGAAACAATTGCAGAAGAATATCAAACATGCTATCACTTAGAGCATCAATTTCCACCAATTCCTGATGTGCGGGTGGTGATACACTGCGTGCATCGAGTAGTGACTGTCAGACAGGGTAGAACTGCCCTCTGTGGATTTCTGAGACTAGTTATGGGAGTAGAAAGCTTCATCTTTCTCTTCCTGGTGGTTTTGAACTGCTGACACTGAGGTGAGCCCAATGCGTAACCACTACAGCACACCGCACACCACGATTTCACAGTGCCCTTTATACGCATGGGGGCAGTTATTAGTACCTTCAAACCTGATCAGACTTGGGAACCAATTGAGAAAATTGATCTGTACAACTTTGTTTCTCTAGAATCACTCTTGGAACCAAATGTTTTACACCGGGTTCTCCAGAGAAGCAAAAATTGTGGTGTGTGTTTGTGTGTGTGTGTGTGTGTGTGTGTGTGTGTGTGTGTGTGTGTGTGTACTGCTATACTGAACCCAGATCTGGATTCTCTCCTCTGGAACACCAGTTTCCTGTGAGCTCTTTTCCTATAGTTACACCAGAGTAGGGTTTTTGTGCTTGGTGAAGTATAGGGTAAACAGAAAAGATGACTCGCATTGAGATTAATTGACACAGTGGCTGTAAAATGAGTTTTAGGATGGTGCAGGACCAGGCAGTGTTTCCTTATGTTGTACAAAGTGTCACTATGAGTCAAAACTGACTTGATGACATTTAGCAATGTAATCTATATGTGTTTTTTATTTATTTTCTTTTTTAATGTCAGTGATTGTTTATTTATTTACTTATTTGTTTTAAAAGATCATTTTATTAGGGGCTCACACAACTCCAATCACAATCCATACATACATCAATTGTGTAAAGCACATTTGTACATTCAATGCCCTCATCATTCTCAAAACATTTGCTCTCCACCCAAGCCCCTGGCATCAGGTCCTCATTTTTAACCCTCTCTCCCCCCTCCCCCCTCCCTCATGAACCTTTGATAATTTATAAGTTATTATTTTCTCATATCTTGGTCTGTCCCACATCTCCCTACCCCCACTTTTCTGTTGTATGTCCCCCAGGGAGGAGGTCACATGTAGATCCTTGAAATCAGTTCCCCCTTTCTAACCCACTCTCTCTCTATGCTCCCAGCAGCGCCACTCACACCACTGGTCCTGAGGGGATCATCTGCCCTGGATTCCATGTGTTTCCAGTTCCCATCTGTACCAGTGTACCTCCTCTGGTCTAGTCAGGCTTGCAAGGTAGGATTCAGATCTTGACAGTGGGGTGGGGGGAGGAAGCATTTAGGAACTAGAGGAAAGTTGTATTTTTTCACGTTGCTACATCGCACCCTGACTGTTTCGTCTCCTCCCCAAGACCCTTCTGTAAGGGTATGTCCAGTGACCTACAAATGGGCTTTGGGTCTCCACTCCGCACTCCCCTGCTCATTCACTATGGTAAGATTTTTGTTCTGATAATGCCTTAAACCTGATCCCTTGAAACTTTGTAATCGCACAGGCTGGTGTGCTTCTTCCATGTGGGCTTTATTGCTTCTGAACCAGATGGCCGCTTGTTTACCTTCAAACCTTTTAGACCCCAGATGCTATATTTTTTGATAGCCAGACACCATCAGCTTTCTTCACCACATTTGGTTGTTCACCCTTTTTGTCTTCAACGGTTGTGTCGGGAAGGTGAGCATCATAAAATGCCAATTTAAAAGAAGAAAGTATTCTTACATTGAGGGAGTACTTGAGTGGAGTCCCAATGTCCTTCTACTACCTTAATACTAAACCTATAAATACATGCACATAGATCTCATGTACAAATATATTTGCATATGTACATGTCTTTATCTAGACCTCTATGAAAACCCTTTGCCTCCCAGCTCTTTCCTCTATTTCCTTTGACTTCCCTCCTGTCCCACTCTCATGCTCAGTCCCCACCAGTGTTTCGGCAATTCCTCTTAGTCACATTACCCTTGATCATGCCCAACCAGGCCTCCTACACCCTCCTCACCAGCAATTTGGATCCCTTGTTGTTCCCTTGTCCCTGGGTTTGTTAACACCACTTCCTTACCTCCCCCTCTCCCATGTCCCACGGAACTATTGGTCCCGTTGTTTTCTCCTATTGTTCATCCAGCCTATCTTATTTAGACAGACCTGTGGAGATAATAACATGCACAAAAACAAGACAGAGCAAAACCAAGCAACAATATACAACAAAATAACAACATACTAATGAGAAAAAACAAAACACAACAAGAAAGAAAACTTGTAATTAGTTCAAGGATTGTTTGTTGGTCTTTAAAAGTGTTTTCCAGTCCAGTCTGTTGGGGCATCATGCCCTGGCCCCAAAGTCTACCTTCAGCATTCACTGGGGACCTCGCCGCTCTATTCCCTTGCTGTTCTGTTACACCCCTTAATTATTTTGCCTCGATGTGGTGGGATCCGATTGGGTGCAATACCCACACTGTGTCTCTGGTGTTGTCCTCTGTAGAGATATGGGTCAGTGAGGGACGTCATGTCTCATAGTGGGGCTGGCCATGTGATCCTCTCTGTCGACTGACTGCTCTAATTGGGAATATCAACCTCATGGCCTGGTGGTCCATGATGTGCTCTACTCTCTCCTCCTCCCCCTTCATATGCTCCCATATGCTCTGATCAGATATGTCCCTTTTCCAGAGCTGTAGATTCAGTGCTGTCCGTTGAAATAAATTCTTCTGAGGGGAGGGGCAGGTGTCCATTTGGTTGGTGTTGGGGCCAGCCCCCCAGACCTCTCCACTGATTCACTACTCCGCACCGGCATGTTGCATTCACATCTTAGAGCACCGGGTTGAAATCTGGTCCCTCTTTCCCTATGGAGACAAAAATAGTACCCTCCCATTGGGTGGGTTAGTGTCCTGTGCCCCCGCTACCCTTTTCTTTATTATTATTTTTTTTCTTACCCCACCTCCATTTTAGTTGTGTACCATGTGTACCCCTGTGTTTGGTCTGGTCCCTGCCATATTATGTGGTCCTTGCCCCAGGAATGTTTGTATACCGTAGCTTTTTCCCTATGCCTCTTTTGCCTTTTTTTTTAAAGATTACCTCAGCAGCCTTTGAAGTCTTTCCATATTTAAGTCAGTGCTATCTGAGGTCTGTTTTCTTTTTGCCCTCTGGGTGAGGTTGTTCTATGTGGTGGGCTCTTATTTATGCTTGGTGGGTGTTGTTCTTCTGCCCATACTGGGTTTGCAAGGATCTTTTGTAGGCTGGATTTCTTCTAACATATTCTTTGAGTTTTTCCTTGTCTGGGAAGACTCTTACTTCTCCATCTATATTGATAGATAATTTGACTGGGTAAGGTATTCTTGAGTTTGCATTGTTTTCCTTCAATTTTGGGAATATGTTATTCCACTCTCTCCTCTTCTTCATAGATTCTGCTGATAGGTCTGAGCATATTCTTATTTGGGAACCTTTGTATGTGATTACTTGCTTGTTTTTCCCTAGCCGCACTCATGATTTTCTCCTTTTCCTCTAAATTGCATAATTTAATTCTTTTGTGCCTTGGTGACTTCTTCTTGTGATACAGTCTTGCTGGGGTTCTTTCAGCCTCCTAAATGGTTGCCTGGTTCTCATTCACTAAGCTGGGGAAGCTTTCCTCCAAGAATTCTCTCACTATTGTTGCATATGACTTCTTTGTTGTCTTCCTCCGGTAAGCCAATAGTTCTCATGTTGTTCCGCTTCATAACATCAGACATCACTCTTAAGTTTTCTTCAACTTCTCTGATGATCTTATTAGATTTTTGTTTGCATTTGTTAAAGTCTGCCTGGCTGCCCTCCAAGTCACTGATGCAGTTCTCTGATTCCTCCAGTCGATTCTTGAGTTACGTGAGTCTGCTACTGGTTTTTGTTATCTCCTCCCTAAGTTCCTGTATTTCTCTTTTATTTATGGCTTTTACCTCTTCTATCATTTCATCCTTTTTCTGTATTGTTGCCCCATATCCTCTATGAATCCAAGTAGCATTCTGAAAATTCCTTTCTGTGACTGTTCAATGTCTCCTTCCTCTATGCATGTCATTATGTTCAGGCCATCTTCAGGCATTGCCTTTTGTTTTTCCCGTTGTTTCGTTGAGGTCGTTTGGGCTGATGGCTGTTTGCCTTGTGTTGGTTTAGATGAGCCAGGTGCCATTTTCCTGTGAGTTGTATAGCACTGGCTCTCTCTGGGAGACTTGCAGGAGAACTTCTTCGAACTGCCTATAGCTTATTTCACTATGGAATTAACCTACCACTTTATCCTCCTATAGCTTCCCTCTCAGGGAAGTGACCCAGAAGGCTGGTGGGTTGCCTGCTTTGGTGTTGCTGAGGTTGGGCAGAGGTTCCTACAACAGCTTGAAAGGTTGAGGAGTGTTGGCTGAGCTACCTTAGGACTCCAGGCACACATGTAGGAATTCCCCTGTTAGATGTTTTAGCAGAGTATCCCCTGGTGGAGGTTGGCAGGCCCTTTCCCAGCCTCCCTAGCTACACAGGGTGGAGTTCACCTAGCTGGGTGTGGCCCAGGCATACATGCCCTAGGCTAAGGGGAGTGGTCTGGAGAGACCAAGAAAGAGAAAGAGGAGGGAAAAAAATCAAGCCCGCTGAGCCTGTGGGGGGCAGGGGAGGGGAGGATATAGTGAAGACATGGAAACAAAGTAACAAATGTAGCTGAGTCCCGATCCCCCGCCAGTGGAGCTGCAAGGGTTTAGTCCCTGCTCTGAGGCGGCAGCAGCAAGCTGTGGCTGTGTTGAGAAAAGGCCCCTGTGCAGCCCTCTAAGACTGAGGGGGCACAGAGAGGAGCTGCAAGGGTCCAGTCCTTGCCCCGAGGTGGGTGGTGGCAAACTGTGGCTGTGTTGAGACCAAGCCGCTGTACAGGCTCCAAATGGTCCCAGGCTCCAGCAGAGACAGTGGCAGGGCCAAGGTCAAATCCAGCCGTCCTCCACTGAGGTAAGCCAAAAGCCCCCAGCCCCTCAAAACCATGTGGGTCTGAGCCTACTTATCATTATGATGCTCCTCCTGCATTCCAGCAGTGTTGAAATTCCCTCTAAGCAACTCTCCTGGGCTGAAATCTGCAGAGTTCCTCTGGTATGTATTACTCCATCGCCATCTTGCCGGAAATCTCTGTTGTTGCTTTTTTTTTTTAATCTCCCCCCCTCCCCAATCTTCTCTTAGGAGCTAATACAGACATCATACCATTTCATAGTTCAATCTCATTAAACAGCATTGTGGTATTGTGACCAAAATCCACTTCAGAGTCTTTTCTTCCTCCTTGATATCAGTTCCCCCTACTAATGCACCCCACCCACCACTTCCCCCACTGCACCCCCAGGAACCCTTATTCTAATTGTTGTTTCTCTAGCTTCATTTATCCTGTGTTTCATATACCAAAAAACATTGAAAAACACATAAAAAGCGCCAAGAAGGCTACCCACAATGACAAAATACAACAGATATAAAACCCAATATTAAAAAAAAACACAGAAAATATTAAAAACCAAATCAAGGTCAAATGTATCAAGTGGCAAAGTTTTAACCAATCAGGTCAGGTTTATCATTTTAATCTACAACAGTCATCTCTCCAATATTCTCTGTCTGATAACCAGCTTATTCTCATCTCTCAATTATGGTCAGAAGGAAATCACCAAAGGCTTATTTCCTATGTAGATCCTGCAAATATATTTTGGCCTTCTGATGTCATCCATTGCCTTCTACACACCAGAATCTCACAATATAAGCTCTGATAGTATTCCATCCTTAATATCTGGATTATATAATTTATAATCCTTAGGTCATAGATGTTGGTGTGCTTCTTCCATGTGGGCTTAGTTGACATATCACTTAAATTGCTGCTTATTTGAAAACAACCCTTTAAGAACCAGATGATGATAGCCTGGCACTATCTAATTTCTTCCCTGCACTTTGCTATGCAACCGTATCTTCTGTGTTTCATTTGTGAAGGTGAGTAATGAGTAGGGCCATGTCATCAGAAATAATTGTTCTTAGCCTGGAGCTAAAATTAAGTGCGAGCCCCAAATCCATTCCCAGATCTATGTTTTTAATTTGCCTCTGGCTCACCTTAGAGATATCCTTGTTAGTTTATGGTAGCAAATGATATCAATCTTCTCCATGTATCATAGGACCTTTTGTTTATAGTGTCATTAATTAAGCTATGGTACTAATTTTTTGAACACTAGTGAGAGAGGGAGATTAAATAAGGGTAGGCTAACTATATCTCAATATCTAGATCATTCATTTTTATAGAATAAATCCTTACCTGACTGGATGCTATTTACTTAAAGAAGTAGAGTTGGTTATCAGGCAAAACTTGCAATAATATTCACTGATAATGCCATTCAGGTCTGCCAGAATAAAACATATCTTAATACAGCAAGTAAGGCATTAAAGTATTAAGTCAATGTTGGTCTACCTACTGAGCTAGGTGTTTATATAAATGCATGTATGTGATCATGAGGTGTCAATAGGATCAGGTATCAGGCATCAAAGAACAAAATATCATATTGTGAATGAGGAGGAGGAGTGAGGAGGACCCAAAGCCCATATGTAGGCAACTGAACATCCCCTTACAGAATGGCCACAGGGAGGAGATGAGTCAGTCAGGGTGCAGTATAGCAATGATGAAACATGCAACTTTCCTCTAGTTCTTTAGGCTTCCCTCCCCCACCCCCATCATGATCCCTTGTACAAATCCAGCTAGACCAGAGGATGTACACTGGTACAGATAGAAACTGGAAACACTGGGAATCTAGGACAGATGAACTCCACAGGACCAATAATGAGAGTAGTGATACCAGGAGGGTAAGTGGAAGGTAGGGTAGAAAGGGGGAACTGATCTCAAGGTACATATAACCCCGTCCCTGGGGAGTGAACAACAGAAAAGTGGGTGGAAGAGACATTGGACAGTGTAACACATGACAAAATAATAATAATTTATAAATTATGAAGAGTTCTTGAGGGAGGATGGGTGGGGAGGGAGGGGACAAAATAAGCTGACACCAAGGGCTCAAGTAGAAAGCAAATGCTTTGAGAATAATGATGGCAACAAATGTATAAATGTGCATGACACAATGGATGCATGACACAATGGATTGTGATAAGAGTTGTACGAACCCCCAGTAAAATTATTTTTAAAAATTAAAATAAATGCAAGTATTTGATTGTATGTGTGTAATAAAACACATAGACACAAGTATGGATATTTCTTATATATAACCCAATAACTCATTATTAAGATTTGGGGTTTTCAGGGACAAGGGAATAACACATGATCTAAAATCAATGGTAAGGAGGCTGTAGAATGCCTGGTGGGTTGATCAAGTGCAATGTAGTCAAGAAGAATTACTGAAAGCCAAATGAAGGTCAAACATGATAGTGGGACAAGAGAAAAGTAAAAGGAAATAGAGGAAATAACTGAGGCAAAAGATATTTTAGATGCATAAATACAGGCATGTACATGTGTAAATATATTTATATATAACAATAGGGACATAGATCTATGTGCATATATTTATATGTTAAATAATAAGGTAGCAGACGGACATTACTCAACATGGCTCAAGTCCTCCCTCAATGCAAGAACACTTTGTTCTAATAACCTGGCATTCTGTGATGCTCAGCATCCCGACAACAATCGCTGAAGACAAAATGGGTGCATATGCTAATGTGGTGAAGAAAGCTGATGGTGCCCAGCTATTAAAATATATTAGTGCCTAGAGTCTTAAAGACTTGAAGATAAAAAAGCGGCCATCTAGCTGGGAAGCGAAAAAAGTCCACATGGAAGAAGCACACCAGCCTGTGTGATCATGAGATGTAGACAGTATCAGGTATCCAGCATCAGAAAGGCCCAAACAAACAATCATATTGATTCAAACACTGGGGTAGGGATGGGAGACCCAAAGCCCATCTGTAGACAATTGGACATTCCCTCACCATAGATTCACAAGGAAGGAACAAGCCAGCAAGGGTGCAGTATAGCACTGATAAAACATGCAACATTCCTGTAGTTCTTTAATGCTTCCCTCCCCCAGCCCCACTATCATGACCCCAGTTCTACCTACAAATCTGGCTAGAACAATAATGAGAGTAGCGATACCAGGAGGGTTGGGGACAGTAGAGGGAGAAAGGGGGAACTGATCCAAATGATCAATGTAAACACACACACACACACACCCTAGGGTGAGGAACAACAGAAATTAGTGAAGGGAGACAGCAGACAGTGTAAGATATGAAAATAGCAATAATTTATCATTTGTCAAGGGTTTATGAGGATAGGAGGGTGGAAGAGGGAGGGGGAAAAAAAGGAGGATCTGATACCGAGGGCTCAAGTAGAAAGAAACTGTTTTGAAAAGGATGAAGACAACATATGTGCTAAAATGTGCTTGAACTAATGGTTGTATGGATTGTTGCAAGAGTTGTAAAAGCCCCCAATAGAATGATAAATAAATTTTAGATTTGAAGGATTAAAGCCATAGTCTTTTGGGACATCTCATTCATTCAGTATAATTTAGTTTATGAAGTTATGTTCTACTTTTTAGTTTGTTGAATTTTTTCTGGAGTTTCAAAAGCTTATGACTGGTCACCTAAGGTACAACTTAGAGTTCTACTTAAAGTGAACCAAAGAGTAAGATGGAAACTAAAGACCCGAAGAAGAATCCAATCCAAAAATCACATCCACATTTACCTGAGACCAGAAGAACTAGATGGCTACCATTACCTAATTAGTACCATTGTAGATGGCTCCTGATAATAAAACCATAAATTCCTATTATATAAAAACAATAAAAGATAGATCTGATCTGGAAGACTTAACATTATTGATATGAAATAATCTTTAAACCTTGAACCAAAACTCACCCTGAAGTCTCTTTATAGCTAAATAACACATTAGCCCCCAAACTAATAAATACCACCCATAAGTACTGTGTCTTTTTAAAGAGATCACCCATATGTGACCCTGATAGACATTGAAGCCAGATTTAAATGAGGATGTGGAACAAGGGATACCATTGCTGATGTCAGTGGATCTTGGCTGAAAGCAGAGTACACCAGAGGTTGCTTGTGTTTTATTCAGTAGGCTAAACTATCTCATGTGTGAATCATAACAGTTTGGATAGCCATGAGAAGAATGGGAATTCTAGACCACTTCATTGTGCTCATGTAAAACTTGTGCATGGACCATGAGACAGTTGTGGGTACAAACAAGGGTATCCTACTCAGTTTAAAATCAGGAAAGGTGTGCATCAGGGCTGTGTCCTCTCACCACACTTCTTCACTCTGTGTGCTGAGCACATCATCAGAAAAGCTGCATTTCATGAAGAAGAATGGCAATGATTAGAAAAACATAATAACAATTTGTGATGTGCAGATGACATGATCTTACTTGATGAAAATCAGGAGGACTTGAAGTAATTTCTGATGAAGATCGAGGATTAAAGCCTTTAGTATAGATTACATCCCAATATAAAATAGATCAAAATCCCCACAACTGGACCAATAGGTAACTTGATAAATCGAGTAGAGATTGAAGTTATCAAGGATTTCGCCTTGCTTGGATCTGCAATCAGTGCTCATGAAAGCAGCAGTCAGGAGATTAAATGATGCGATACATTAGATAAATATGCACAAGATCTCTTTAAACTGTTAAAAAGTAAGGATGTTACTTTGAGGACTAATGTGTGCCTGACCCAAGCCATGATACCATTTTGACTGTATCATTTCAGTTCCCTCATGAACCTTTTCACTTCCCTTGCGTACACATGGAAATTGGATATTGAATAAGGAAGACTGAAGAATAATTTATGCATTTGAGCTATGGTGCTAGCAAAGGATATTGAAAGTACCACAAACTACAAAAAACAAATCTGTCTTGGAAGAAGTAGAGCAGGGAAGCTCATTAGAGGCAAGGATGCCAAGACTTCATCTTCTTTCCCTGTGCATGTTATCACGAGAGACCAGTAACTATGAAAAGAGGAAGCCCTCGGAAAGATGAATTGACACAGTGGCTGCAACAAGGGCCTTGAACATATGAACAATTGTGAGCATGGCACAGGGCCAGGCAGTGTTTCGTTGTGTTGTACTTAGGGTCACTATGAGTTGGAAATGACTCAGTAGCACTGAACAACAACTAAAATAAGTTTAGAGTCTTTCTACCTAATATATATATGTCCATCATGTCCTGTCATGTATCTATCCATCCCTCTATCCAGTTGTTCCTCCTTAATTTAGAAAACCTTACTGGTGTTGGTACACTTCTCCTAAATTCTTCAAGTGGTACCACGTTTAACTATCTTCCCTTTATTTCAGGCCAACTTCAAGTCTGGAGCCCTCTGGAGCTCAGCAGCCCCTCCTTTCATACCCCTGAGATCCAAGCCCAGATAATCTGGGAAGAGCTTGGCGTTGGCAGCAGTGGTTTCCTCAGTATGCAAGACCTGACTCTGGTCTGTCAAACCATTGGGCTACAAGACCTTGAGAAAGAGGTGAGAGAAAGCCTGAGACTGACCTGTCTCAACCACTTTTCTTTGAAATGTTTGGTCTGAAAACTCTCACCCTCTTTTAGACTATGATTCAGACATATCAATTTCTCATTAAAACTCTTGACTGGCTTCAAAACTCCTGTCAAAGAATATATCTCAGACCCCCCCCCCATTGTGATAAACTCTCACCACTGTAGGGCAGTTGTGCCAGGCACTCTTAGACACAGTCACTCAAGATCACCGTTCCCTGCCTGCCAGGCTGATTGTACTACGGCCAAGTAAGGCCTCTTTAGAACCTGTCTGTAGTCTCATCAGATGGGAATAGAGGTGGAGTGTTATATTGCAGTCCTCACTCTTCATTAAAGCGCTCTTGGCCTAGCTGCTGTTATCCTGTGACCCACTGGAGCCAGGCTGGTTTTTGTGGGTACATCTTCCACCAACATACTGCAAGTTCCCAGCCACAGCAGATAGGAAATAAGTTATTTATGGAGTTCAGGCAGTTTGAATGACTCAGCTACTGATTATGGAACTAAAACAGACATGGTAGTATAGATTTCCCTTGAGACTGATAAGGAAAAATATTTTGGAAATACAGCCAGTTGGGACCTAGACAATTTTGAATGTGGATGAAGATGAGCAAGCTGCCCTTGTTGAATGCTTGATCCAAAAGTTTGGAGAAGCAGGAGGCCCAATGGTGACATCTGGGTTGAGCTGCCTGTTTGTGGAACCTCTGCATCAAGCAAAACATGTGTTCTGATCCAGGTGTATGACTTTTGTTTAGGAAATGGAAGATTTGTTTAACAAATTGGATCAAGATGGAGATGGCAGAGTAAGTCTTGAGGAATTCCAGCTTAGCCTGTTCAGTCATAGACCCAATTCACTTCCGAAATCTTCTACTCCCATCGAACTGAGTGATCCTTGGACTCATTACCAGGTAAAATAGGACAAATAAATTATGAACCACATTAAGTATTATCTTTCTGATGACTGCAACCATAACCGTCAGCATCTTTCACAAACCTGTCCTCTCTGAGTCACCTGACTGTTGTCCAGGGGTTCAAGAGGGATAAGTAACAGAGATATGTGTTTGAGATTCTGGGGTCACACAGACCTCCATAACTGTATGTCCCTGGATGGCATGCTCATTTCTGAGCCTCATGCTCCTCATCTATAAAATGGGGCAATTGTGATGCCTGCCTCCCAGGTGTTGTTCTATAAGACCAAGTAGTGTCTGACATGACAGCTTCAGCCATTCTTAATTGTGGGATAGAGAACATTTCAGTAGGGAAATCCCTTTTCCCTCATACCATGATGCAGCAGGAGAGCAATGTCAAAGAGCATTCTGCAACATCTCCCTCGGGCAGCCCTTTTGATTTAGGTCCTGAGTCTGGATTCCTCCCTCCTATCCCTGGGTTTTATGTCTTGCAGAAGTACCAGGTCTCCGTGCAGCTTTAAACAGAACAGATTTAGGCAGTTTCCTTAAATCATAGCATTGCTCAGTGACTGCTGGGTTAGCACTTTCCGAACAGAAGAAATTCCTTCTCCCACCACAGAGCAGACTGCTCTAAGGAATTCTTGCTTTCTGCACAAGGATGTGGCTGACTCCCATGTTGTGTGGGAGGCAGAGTAAAACCAGTGTGATATTCTTCACCACTGAGTAGGTACTTCTGAGAGCATAAGTTTTTCATTCTAAAATCAACAAGAATGCAGGAAGAAGATATTCAAGAGCATTAAGGAGAGATTTCAGGCCATATAAGGTTAAAAAAAAATCAGAGTATGGCCCTTATATGTCACTGATTGGGTTAATTGGCAGATATGACTTCCTTGAAGCAGAAGCAGCCCCATGTTCCCTTTGTATTCATCTGAAGTATAGACTAATGTGGACACTGAACTAGGGATGGATGTGCGCATAGTTGGCATTAAAGAATCAAGATAGTGGCTATAGAGCCGTACCGCTTCTTGTGCCATGCACACCTTCCTGAACAGATGCTCTCTGGCCAGAGGTGTGAGTTTGTAAGGAGGAATCTTGGGGAAATGACCTAGGCAGGCAGGTATGTCTTCCAGGAGACACCCACATCAAGTGAAGTGTGATCCCTGTTTGTGGATTAAGATTTGAACATGGAAATGGGTTTCTCTTCTTTGTCAAGGATTTTCTCCAGGGTAAGTTGCACTGAGGCTAAGAACTAGGGAAGATACAGAAACAAGGGTAACTCATGTCCAAATGTGGAGACCTAGGTGTTGCTGGAAGCTAGTGTAGGATAAGGATCTCAAAGTGGCACCCCTGAGCCTGCAAGGGCAGGATCCCTAAGAGTTCTGTAACCTCGAATACCACTGAAGTATGGGTCCTATGGTAGTTACACAATCTGGTGTCAACTTGTGGAGGGGTAGAGTCTAGCCTATCAATCAGGTCATAGCTTGATGACCTCATTTGGACCCACCACGAAGATAAATAGCTCACTGGAGGCCAGATAGACACAGTCTCTGCATCGTCTTCCTTCGGACAAGTCACATGGAGCTAGGCTGATGAAAGCCAGAGCCTTAGAGCTGGAGGAGCCACGTGGAGACCCACACCAGCACTGAGATGCTTAGACTGCCACTGGATCCACAAGATATTTTACTCTCTGATCTTCCTGCATTCAGTATCATTGCATATGTTTTGTGAGTTTGAAGAGGACTTTATAGATTGATGTCAGACATATGTGCTAATATCAGACTTACGGACTTGATTTGAACTAGGGTGGGATGTTTTTGTGATATTCAACTGCTCTTGTATATAGAGCTCTTTCTACACACAGATGGGTGTCTATGAATTTGTCTCTCTAGTCTACTCAGACTAACACATTATGGTCCCTTGGGAGTGGAGTACTAGATAAAAGAATCATAAAGATGGAGAGTGGATGTTTGTTTGATCTCTGCTTCATGATAGTGCTTCTTTGGCTAGCCAGAAGTCAGATATGGCCATGCAGTTTACTGGATAGTTTTCTGGAAAGAACATGGGAAGTTAAAGTTTGGATTCTTTTCATTGGTTGTAGTCTTTGGTTATTCTTGTGTGAAATGGTGAAAATGTGATTAATGTATATTTTGAGCTCAGGGGACAAAATCACCCCTTGAATTTCTCAGAGTTGCTTAGTGAAAATGGCTGACAGAAGGTCAAAATGGCTGAGAGAAAGCTGGCTGGAGGGGCAGGGAGCACTTCAGGCAAGACGGCAACTGAGTAACACATAGCAGAGGGACTCTGCAGAAATTAGCGCAGGAGAGTCACTAAGGGGGATGTTGTGCACTGCCTGGTTGCAGGAGGAGCGTCATAAAGATAAACAGGCAAATATCCACTCGGTTTTGAGGAGCTGGGGGCTTTGTCTTACCACAGTGAAGGCTGGCTAAGGTCTAACCTTAGCCCCACCACTGTCTCAGCCAGAGACGGGATCATCTGGAGCTGGCACAAAGGCTTTATCTTAACACAGCCACACTTCAACTCCGAATTGTGGAAGGGTTTAAACCCCTCCAGCCCCAGGGTCAGGGATGGGGTTAAGCTATATTGTTACTTTTGTTTCTCACTCTTCCTTCTTTCCCACTACAGTTTCAACAGGCTCTTCTTTTTTTTCCTCTCTCTTTCTCTTCCTTTTAATCTCACACACCACTGCCAACCTCCAGGCATCTCCTCTTATCCTAGGGCTTTTACTCAACAAAGAGGCTAGAGATCTTAATATTACAATTAGACAATTTGACCTGATAGATGTGCACAAAGCTATTCACCCAAATACAAAAGAATTTACATTCTTTTCAAGCCCACATGACACATATTCAAAGATAGAGGTGCTGGGGCATTAGATGAATCTGCATAAGTTTAAGCACATTGATATATGTACCTCTCTCTCTGACCACTGTGCCATAAGACTGGAAAACCAACAAAAGGAAGATGAAGAAAACAAGGACAAACAATTGGAAGATGATAACTCTCTTGCAAAAGGAGTGTGTGCTGGCCCAGATCAGAGATGAAATTAGGGAATTTCTGGAAATCAACAAGAATGAGCACATGATGTACCAAAACTTATGGGACACAGCAAAGGCAGTTATCAGAGGAAGTCTCATAGCAATACATGAACACATGAAAGAGGAAGAGAGACTTATGATTGATATGCTGGCACAAAATTTACAGCAACTAAAGCTGAGTCAACAGGACAAACCTATTAATAGATTAAGAAAATAAATAATAAAAATCATGGCTGAGATTCAGAAGAGGGAAAATAAGAAAACTATGGTAAAATTAGTGCTGCTAAAAGTTGTTTCTTTGAACAGATAAATAATTGACAGGTTTTTCTTTTCTAATTTGTCATTTGTTTTTTTGTTGTTGTTTTCTTTTGTTGCTTTGTTTTGGTCCGTCATGTTTTTGGTGCATATTATTATCTCTGTAGGTCTATCTAGATAAGATAGGCAGGATAAACCATCTGGAAGACAAAACGGGACTGACAGTATTGCAGGGACATGGGTGAGGGACAGGTGGGGGAAAGGACATGTGTGTTAAAAGCCCAGGGACAAGTGAACAACAAGTGATCCAAAAATGATAGCAACGAATATGTAGGAGGCCTGGTAGGGCTTGATCAAGGGCAATGTAACCAAGAGGAATTACTGAAACCCAAATGAAGACTCAACATGATATTGGGACAAGAGGGAAGGCAGAAATGATCACAATGATCTGCATATAACCCCCTACCTGGGGGACGTACAATAGACATGTGGGGGATGGGAGACATTGAACAGTGTAAGATATGAGAAAATAATAATAATTTATAAATAATACTTTATAAATTATCGTGAAGGCAGGAGTGTGGGGGAGGAAGGGAGAAAATGCTTAGCTGATACCAAGGGTTCAAGTAGAAAGAAAATATCTTGAGAATGATGATGATGGCAAAAAATGTACAAATGTGCCCGACACAATGGATGTATGAATGGATTGTGATAAGAGTTGTATGAGCCCCAATGAAATTATTTTAAAAAATAAAAATAAATAATGAACCCTGGCTCTGGCTTGATGCTGTCAGAGGCCTAATGCCGTATTTTCTATCAATAGAAGCGTTTAGATAATGAGTAAGATAACTAAATAAGCATCGAATTTGACTGTTTTACGAATAGAGCTTAGGATCTGATGCTACTCTGTTTATACTGATTTTTTTCTGTTTATTATTATTGATATATGATTGATAGAAATGATTATTGGGAAATTTGAAAATAGAGAGCTTGTAAGCCCACTTGTTTCTCGTCATTAAAACTGGATTGTTAGATGGGTTTAGGACACACCCGCAAAGAAGGCTTTGAAAAAATAAGCTCTGAAAAGAAAAGTGTCTTCAGTGTTGAGGACATTTAAGGGTGAAGAGACTTGCCAAGGGCTGTTGACAGATTGACAGGGGGAAAAAAGGGAACTCTTTGGATATTTAAATTTTGAACTCGTGGTTTTGTCAGAAGCTGGGAAAAAATCTGGAACCATGAAGAAAACTACTCTCTGGGGCTGAATATTACAGGGAGCCTGTGGGCAGGCTGAACTGCTTGCTAGGCGACCACCCAGATCCACTTGTTGAGTGGAAGTGGGCGAAATGCAGCAATAAAGAGACAGATTGAGTCTGGCCACTGACACTCATGGACCTTGTTTCAGGAACGTGAAGAGAAAACGAGGGTGGGTTGACTGGTCTGAAATTCATGATCTAGCGCAAGGGGGCTAGGCTTGTTGAAAATTTGTGACAGTGCCCATGGTCTAGAAGCGAGGTGACCAATGGGCACCATGTGGACGCTGAGTGAAGCAGCCCACATTGAGTTGACCAGAATCCGACCAGATGAAGAGATGTTTGAGCCTGTGAAGTAGAGATATTGCTGCAGACTTCATGGATAGCCTGTTCTGATTTGACTTTACTATGGATGGGGAGTTCACAAGGTTCTAACTGGGATGAAGGTTCCTCAGAACACGGCTGATGTAAGTGGGCAGTATAGAAATTTTATACCTAAAATGGAGATGATAAAGGCATGAAGTGGTTGGCTACAAACTTTCATAGGTGCTGGAATATGTACATAGGATTATAGGTTTAAGTGTGTGTTCCTTAACTGCGATGCTTAGGCATAGAATATTGTTTTGTCACTTATATAATATGTTTAAATGAGGATGGCACATACTGAATGGTACACTTATTAGTTTTATCTTGTTAGTTACAGATATGATTTTATTATTTTTTTGTTAAGAGTTATGTATGGGTAAAAAGTTGTGTAAAAGTGTCAACTTGACAAAGGTTGGTCTGTGGTAGTTACATATTCTGGTGTCAACTTGTTGAGGGGTGTTGTCTAGCATGTCAATCAGGTCACAGCTTGATAACCTCATTTAGGCGTGCCACTGAGATAAATAGCTTACTGGAGGCCAGATAGATACAGAGGCCAGATAGATACAGATAGGTGCTTCATCCTCCTCCGGACAAGCCACATGAAGCTAGACTGATGGCAGATAGAGCCATGGAGCCACATGGAGACTCATGCCAGCCCTGAGATGTTTATAATGCCACTGGATCCACAAGACTTTCCATCCACTGGCCTGTGATCTTCCTGCATTTGGCATATTGCATGTGTTTCGTGAGTCTGAGGAGGATTTTATAGATTGGGATTGGACATATGTGCTAATATTGGATTTATGGACTTAATCTGGACTTGGGGTGAAATTTTTTCTCAATATTCAATTGCTCTTGTGTATAAAGCTTTCTCTTAACACCTATGAGTGTCTATGAATTTGTTTTTCTAATCTACCCAGACTAACAGGTCTTTCAGCACAGCAACTTGACCCATTATCCTGCTGTCATAGCCATCTACTCTTCCTGTCACGTGTATTTCTACATACAGCACACACTTGTACACATATCCACACAGTTTGGACCCATCCACTGTATACATGTACACCCACTATATATACACACCTGATACATGTAGTCAATGCTACATGTATACACCCAAACTATAGATGCGTCTGTCATACACACACACACACACACACACACACACACTTAACTATACACACACACTATATATGCACATGATACAAGGTGGTACCCTCCCAGAACTGGAATTGTGCTGGGCAGAGTAGACCTTTCCTAATATGACTTTTTCTCCCTCTTTGAGAGCTCCGAGTTGCAGCGCCACCTGAGAAGGTTCTCTCTGGTCACAGTGAATTTTTTGTAAAAGCGGTTTCACTGGAACCTTGTTTTTCATGATGGCGAATTTAAGAGAACAGCATGCAGCTATGAAACTTTGTTTCCTCCTCAGGAAAAATGCCAAAGCAACTGTTGTGATGTTGAATACAGTTTAGAAAGACAGTGCTATGGGAAAAACTCTAAGTGTATGAGTAGTTTTCTCATTTCAAAAGAGGTGAAATGTTGATTGATGGCAAACCTCATTCTGGACGTCCATCATCTTATCGAACAGATAAAAATGTCGATTTGTAGTGCATTTGGAATTCGTTCCACCAGGTTAGACTGTTAGTCAAGCTTTCTATTAGAGGATCTGAAAAGATTTCATAACAGTGTGCGGCAAAAACAGGCCTGATTTATGGCAGACAGGGGACTGGTTTTGCCACCATGATAATGCACCTGCTCACACAGCCATCTCAGTGTGCCAGGTTCTGGCAAAAAGCAGAATGTCTCTCTTTCCCCATGCACCTTACTCACCTGACCTTGCATTGTGTGACTTTTTTTTGTTTCCTCAAAGAAGAGGGACATGGAAGGATAACTATTTGAGGACATAGAAGAGTGAAGAAAAACACTAGGGAGGTGCTGTCAGCCATCCAAACAGATGAGTTTGAAAAATGTTTCCAAGAATTAAATTGCAGATTTTACAAATGTATCAAGTGTAATTGAGAGTACTTTGTAGGTGACAAGTTTGTTTTGTAAAAGAATTTAAATGCATGCCCCATGGTTGCTGGGCACTGTTGGGCAGGTACAGCTTTCCAGCGATGGCAATGGGCCAGAGCGATCCTGGGATGCATGCATGGGGCTGTTCCTTTTCAGCAGCCTCCATAGCCCGGTCACTGGTACATGGAAAAAAATTAAATACATAGCTTTGAAAAAAATTCCAGGGTATTTTTGGGGGGGTACCACCTACTATATGCACACAAATTGTAAGGCACACAAACTCATGCCCACCACACACACTGCTAGTGTACGTAAACATCATAAACACAGTGCCTACACATCCCTTCACTATACATTCTGTATGCATTCATGCACAGTATATTCATATACATGCACTCTCTACACACCCATACTAAATTCACTGCAGAGATATGAGTGTATACACAGTATATAATACCTTTGGGGCATAGAATGTCAAACTGAGGAGTGGGCGGATTCAGTCTTTCGTTTGTGGAGCACAAAGTCCTACCCCTCTCTTGATACCTCTCACCTGAGAATTGCCCATTTGCACTGTCATTTTAGGGCAGAAACTGGAAGGAGGCCAGGGTGGTAGAGTCTTCTGTATTATTTCAAAGTAGAGTGTGCCATATCTTGTGTGTGTCTCCACAGTTTGGCTATAGAGTGTGATGTTTGACCATGTCATGTGGTATACCTGTTAGATAGATAGATAGATAGATAGATAGATAGATAGATAGATAGATAGATAGATAGATAGATAGATAACCTACTTACTAACAGGTATACTAGCTCTGTACTGATGTCATATATATATATATATGACAGCAGGAGAATCAGGTGGACATGGTATAGGGGAAACCCATTCTGAGCCTCATATTTTCTAGAGTAAGTGGCTAGAGGGTTCATAGCAGTTCCAGATGCATTTGAGTATCTGGGACTCTCCATTGATAGCCATGGTGCCCTCTTCCACCTGCAAACAGAGTAAAATACCTGCTCTAGAGTGTTGTCCAGTTGGCACGCAGAGCACCCAGCGTAGCTTAGTAAGCTCGGTAAACAAGCTCCTTCATTAGAGAATTGGTGACTCAGTGAGTACAGGCAGAGGAGGTTTCTGCTCCCTTGAGCCTGACTCAGGAAGTGTACTGCTGGGAGAAGATGAAGGATGAAGGGTGGAGAGTATAGCTAGGACAAGCCTGGTGGTCATCAGAGAAGGGACCGGAAAGAGTCCAGGATGAGCCAGAAAGAGCAAGAGGAGCATGATTTAAGCTGTGGGGCTGGACTTGAAAGGGCTAAAAAATAGCTAGGTATCCTTCTATCTGGAGGCCAGCGAGCCGGTGTGTCAGAAAAGAGGAGTTAAGGGTGATTGAGCAAGGTATTGAGGGTCCCAGATCCAGATCCCAGCCAGCAAGGCAGTGAGGAGAGGGTAGCTGAAGAGCCATGAGCCGGTTGGAGCAAGGTGGTTTTTACTCTGAGGGAGGCAGGAGCGCTGGATGCCTGGAGCAGAAATGTGATGACCTGAAGGCGTGGAGAACACTCATTCTTACTCCCAGGGATTCCTGACAACACATATTTACTGGAAAGGGCTCTGAGGTAGAAAAAATTTAAGGGAAATATTTCTTGCCCTTGTGGATTCATAGAATATCTGAACGTAGCAGGTCAGCTTTCCGCTTGAGAGACTTTACCATCATCGTAAGACTCCCCTAGCTTGCTTAGCTGAAAGCTGCTTGCTTCTGTATTCCCAGTAATGTGCAGTTTCACACACAGGGAAGCCCACTCTGCTTTTGGAGCCTCTTAGGAATTTCTCCATGATGGCAAGCCCCTCTTTAGGCTCTTCCTTTGTGAGGCCCTGTGTACCTTGTTCGTCATGCCAGAGAGATGCGGATAGTTCACGGGCTGCACTTACACACCCAACTCACACTCATCCTCACTGCCATTGACTCAGTGTGGACTCATAGCGACCATACAGGACACAGTAGGCCTGCCCTGGCAGTTTGCAAGCCTGTAGCTCTCTGTGGGAGTAGAAAGCCCTGTCTGCTGCCTTCTGGCTCCAGAGCAGTCATGGCTGCTTTGATGAATCACGTCGCTGTGCCCAGCCCTCTCACCTTTGCTAGAAAGTGAAGAGAGCGATAACTGGTGAGGTTGTTCTTGCTAGGCAGCGTGCAGGTTTGTGCAGTGGGGGACACGAGAAACAAGAGATTGGGCTAAACAGACGTGCGTGCTCACAGCACTTTCTTGGTCCCTGGTGTACAGGCCACAGAGGAGAGCAGCTGCCACACGACCACTTCGTCCCTCGTGTCCATCTGCTCAGACCGGCACCTCTTCTCCGGCATCGATGACGGCACTGGGTTTGCATGCCCTGAGCAGGTGGTGGCTCTGTGGGCCCAGGAGGGCATTCAAAATGGCAAGGAGATTTTGCAGGTTTGGAAATGGATGGCCACAGCTGCTCCGCTGAGAATGGGCTGAGGGTGGGGTGGGAGCCCGAGAGGGTTACTGTGCTTGGCCTCTGCTCTCTGGCTTCCTTACTCCTGCTGCAACAGAGAATCCCAGACAGGGAAATTCTCGGGAAACTTTTCTTTTTGGCTATTAATATATAAAAATTTTAATTTTGAAAGAGCATAAATAAAATACAGAGAAAACAACAGTGATAAAAACACTCTGAAGGTAGGTTTTCATGTATTAGATACTTCCCCCTTTGCCATGCTAACCTTTCAGGCTTGTTGCTTGGACAAGGCAGCACTCCGACGGGCGTTGGAACAAGCACACTTTTGTGGTGGCATCAGAGTCAGAGAAGGTGCATGTGTATAGTCAGCACTGACCACTACATAAGGGCATGCATTCTGCCAAGTCCTTTGATCAAAAAAGACCTAGGTGGGAACTGTGCCACTTGGCTCCACAGGCCAGCCTCGCATTCCTGGAAGCCATGGGGGTTTCCTGCCCATGCTCCTCCATTTCTTCTGCAACTGGCCCAGGAGACTAGCCTGGTGTAGCTCTTGCTCTTGGACTTAGTGTCACACTGTGCAGTAGTCAATTTAAAATAAATATAGCAAAGATTCATTTTTAAACATTCATTGTTTCATTCTGTATATGTGGGTGGTAAGATGCACATAACATCTCTTTTTAAGTTTATTTTTCAAAATTCTGAGAGAGAAGGAAGATTTCATTTTCTGTAATACTTTTGACCATGGCTCATGTCCTCTGATACATAATTTTTCTACCAATACAAATCATCAGTGTGTGTGTGTGTGTGTAGATAGATAAATAGATAGATAGATAGATATTATGGAGATATGAAATATGTGTCAGGATTCTTTACATATATTACGTTAGGAGTCTCTCCCAGAATTCTTTTAGCTTGAAATGGTAAAAACTCAACTCCAAGTGGCATAAGAAAAAAGGAGAATGTAAAATAAAATCATAATTTATAAATTATTAAGGGTTCATGAGGAAGGGGGCAATGGGGAGGGAAGGGGAGGGAAAAAAGGAAAATGAGCTGATTCCAGGAACCCAAGCGGAAGGCGAATTTTGAGAATGACGAGGGCAACGAATGTATAAGGGTGCTTTACTCAATTGATGTATGTATGGATTGTGATAAGAGTTGTATGAGCCAAATAAAATGATTTTTTTTAAAGATAGAATGTTAGTGGCTTACAGTGGTGGGCAGTTGGCAGAGTTAATTTAGCCACTGCTCTCTGTAAGTGCCTGTATCAGTACCCTTTCATCTCTAACTGCTTCCAAATTTTCCTTTGCTATCAAGTTAATTTCAACTCATCATGATGCTAGGGGGCAGAATGGACTTACCCCTTTGGGTTTCCAAGAATTTAAATCTTTATGGGAATAGATAGCCTCTACTTTATTCCTCAGGGAAATGGGGTGGTTCAAACTGTTGACCTTGAAGTTAACATCTTATTGCATTACCCACCACACCACCAGAGCTCCTTCCAGTGCCCTTAGCCTTGGGCAAAGTCTCCTCTCTATAGCTCCATACAGCCTTTATAATTATTGGGTTTAGGTGGGGGGAAGGGCCCCTCTCTTGCTATTAATCCCCATGAAGTACTATGCATGGAGTCATATTCTTCCTCATGTGTCCCTGGCTCAGGCACAGTGGGATCTCCTATTGACAGCCTAGGAGTTGGAGTGGGGGCGGCCCCAAGAGGAAAAGTCTCAGGCAAATGGGAGAGCCAAGGAAAATGGAGTCTGGAGTCAAATTGTTGAGAGACTTAAACTCATCTTGAATGTCCCTTGGGATTTATTTCTAGAGCCTCGAATTCAGTGTGGATGAGAAGGTGAACCTTCTGGATCTGGCCTGGGCTATCGACAACAAGCTCCTGATGGTCACTGGTGTCATTCAGCAAGCGGCCCTGGCCTCCTACCACCAGGAGCTGAGCTACCTCCAGTAAGAGGCTAGGAGAGGTTGTTTCAAGGCTAGGGGTGTGGTTTGTTCTCAGGGGTCCGGGACTGGCAAGGGTCTGGGCTGCTGCCTTGCCTGCCCCCACCACCCTCTATAGGCAACTTGTGATGGGACAAGGAAAAGGGTCTCTGGTGTAGGGAGAGACGCTTTGCCTCTTCCTAATAGGGCCTAATGAGCAAGGGGCCGCCTACGGTTATTCTTGTCACAGGTCTTGCATACTTGGTGAGAGGCTTAGAAAGCCAGATCTCAAAATCCTAACCTAATCCCCTTAATAATATCCCAAGCAGCTGAATCCAACTTAAAACTTATGTGACTGACATTTTTCTTGCTATTATGGAGGTGCAAATGTTCTCCAGACCAGCCCACGGGGCCCCCAGGCTTAAGCCAATTGACTGAAAGCGCACAAAAAAAAATTGCTTCTTAGACCTTTTCACTGAGCACAACGTGGCAGTTGGCACCGTGTTCCATTACAACAGAGCTCTGCTTTCACTCAACGGGTTATTCATGTTGTTCTGCTAAATAGATTCACAGGGACAAAAGTTGATAGTATTTTATAGAAAGATAACTTTTCCAACAGTTTTGTTGGCATATAAATCATGTATCATACAATTCAGTGGTTTAGACATATTTTAAAAGAATTGTGTAGGCGTCACCACAATGAGTTTTAGAATATTTTCTTCATTCTGGTACCCGTTATTATTAACTCCCCATAGCCCCCAGTCTCCCCTGCCACAACCGGAAGGAGCTATTAATCTAATTGCTGTTTCTATAGATCACCTATCCCGGATTTCATATACAGAAAATCCTACAAAACAAAATAAACACCAAAAAACCTCAATTCATCTTTATGCTATTCTAACGCCAACCATCCCTAACCTTCCCATAACACTCTTCTTAGCTAGATTCGGTCATTTATTTCAGTGACCACATACAATTCACAGACAATATTCACAATTATCGAGTTAATCAGGGAAATGTTAATGATACAGGTCTTTTGTCTACAATACCATGCTGATAACCACCTCTTTCTCTGGTCCCAGGCCTCTCAGTTGCATAGTCCCTTGGCTTCTGCTTTGTTCCATGGGCCAGGAAGCCTACCACTCTGCCTCGTGGTCTCAGTGTTGCTCCTTGCTCTGTCTCATGTGCTCAGTGCCAGGGCTTCTGCTGCCTCCACGACTTACGGCATGGATCTCACATGTGCCCCACTGATGGCTCTTATTTCTTGATGGACACAGGATTCTCTCTCTCTGCTACTGAGATGCCGTGCAAGGGCATCACTGTCCGACCCATCTATGAGTGTTTCACATACCCGATTTGCCTAGTCCCACCCAATTATTTGATGAGTGTTACAAAGATATGGATAGAAGAGCCCTTTGGATCATTTCACTTCACCCCGGGCTACCTTTTGGCTCTTCTAGACATTGCTCCTTTAATACATGAAGAATTGCCTCCTGCCCACTGACATCTAGGATTTGTTTTCACAGTCGTGGTGACCCTGTTAACAGTCACTCGTACTTCAGTCATATCATCAAACCAGCATCTTCTCCTCGCCTCCTTTTACCTGAGCCCATGGTGAAAAGAGGACACTCTTCAATGGGGACTTTCCCTTGACTTGTTCTTTTTCTTTTCTTTTTCATATTGATACTAATACACCCACAAAAACTGGTAAACCAGCTACTTCATTACCACTCCCTATTTTAGATATCCCATTGCTAAATTGTCAATCCCTAACAACCAGTCCTCTGAGGAGACAAGCAAATTTTTGATCAGAAGAATCTTTATTTATGATTTAAACTTTGAGCATCTGTTTCCATAAATATAATCCAATCCAGGGAAAGCCATCAAATTAGAGCAATGTATGCCAGATCATAGTGTCAACATTTATCTTATCATTCATTTGGGTTCTGGTCAACTCAGCCCTAGAATCCAAGGTAGATCAAATAGGTACCAGTATCAAGCTTGGGAGTTCACACACACCTCCCTGTACTTTAGATTAACTGGCCAATTCATATATTCTCATCAACCCTAACTCCCCATGGCCTAGGTCCTGATCATCAGCTTTATAATTCACAACTCATGAAATCTCCCAATGTCTTCCCCTCTTCACTCACATTTTCAAACTTCAGACCAGCCAGCCCCTCTCTCTCATCTCTAGCTTCTGGGGCCAGATCAGCAGGTGCCAATAGAACATGCCAAAATGCAGGCTGTGTCATCAGTGCGGCAGTTCCACCACTTCCACCCAAGTGGACCCAAGTGTCAGCACAGTGAGCATACTAGGCTGCCGCCAGCTCCCTTAACTTCAGTCTGTCAGGAGCCATTCTCTGAGAGGAACACACTTCTCCCTGCTAAGATGACTCTAAAGGCAGGCAGCTCAAAATTCAAAAGGCCAAACCGATTTTTCTCCTACTCATTCTTTCAGTTGTTCTGGGTGGATCTGCATGTCTTTGCAAATAAGTGCAAAAGTACTGGTAGCAAAGGTTCTGGGTGAGGCTTCCATCCACACTGGTGAGAGCTTTCACTGCTCTCTCCAAACCAAACCAAACCAAACTCACTGCAGTTAAGTCAATTCTGACTCCCATTCAGCCTATAGGGCAGGGGGTAGAGCTGCCCTTGTGGGTTTCTAAGATTGTAACTCTTTACAGGAATAGAAAGCCACATCTTTCTCCCATGAAGTGTCTTGTGGTTTGAACTGCTGAACTTGCAGTTAGAAGCCCAGTGCGTAACTACTACACCAACAGGCCTCCAATACTCTACTTGGACTTAAAACAAAAACCCATTTCTTCAGGGAAAATTCCTAACTCCCCTTTTAACAAATCCAATAAGAATAGGCTGAATGTGAACATACAAGCTCTCTGTAATCATAAAACTGAGTATTTGTTTCTATCGCACATGATACCTATTTATAACACTAGTCAGGAGAAACCTCTATCCAACAGTCAGCTAAACACATAAACCCAAATACATCATCCTTTTAAAAACACTCAGTTCAATGTTCTTTTCTCCACCCAGATTATCCCATTCGTATGTCTACGGACTTGGGCCTCTGTTAGGGTACATCCAGGAAACCCTGGCCTTCTTATTAACTGTTTTGTTTAACCAGCCTGGTATTTCCTTCAGGCCACTCCAGAGCACTTTCACGCCCTTGACATCTCTTACATTTCTTTCAAGCACTGCCATTGTTTTAGGTAGGTACCATCATGTAGGTTTCGACCTTATGCATCTATGCCAGGTTCTGCAATATCCTCACAGTTTTTCCCGTTGAGCCTCCTGTTGCAGCCATGGTACCAATCGATCGCATCGAGAGCCTTCCTCTTTTTCACTGTCCCTTTGCTTTATCAGACATAATGTCTTCCCCAGGGGCTGGTCTTTCCTGACATGTCCAAAGTGTGCCCATCTTAGACTCTTAAGGTGCACTATAGCTGTATTTCTTCCAAGACAGATCATTTTGTCCTTTCAGCAGTCCATAGTAAGAATAACCAAAGGAATAATCTAAGAATCAAAATTTTCACTTCCCTTACCCTGACCTTTCTTTTGTAAAACCCCATGCTTTCATGAGCCTGGAGCCATTGCAGTTAATTCCACTCTTGACACCAACTGATGAAATGCCGTACGTCTGACCTCCTAGCTACACGAAGGGGGAGATTCCAATGCCACACCAGCCCAAGCTAATTGCCACAAGGCAGAATGCCTTGACCCTCTATCCTTTTTTTACCCTTATCTGATACCAACATCCCTCAGTTGGCACGCTACCTCTCTGTTGGGTTCAATAATGTATTGCAACGTCTTCAAAAAAACTTACAGGCAATGTTCATGGTTATAGAATTGCTTAAGGAAGCTAACCAGTTACAGAACGTTAAGGAAACAGGTTTTTTGGTCTGCATTGCCTCTTCTCACCCACGATGGTAGGCATCTCTTTCTTAGTGTTGCACCTCTGCCCTCTACCTCATGAGCTTAGCACTGCTCCTTTGCTTTGTCTTCTGTTCTCAGTGCCTTGGCCTCTGATACTTCTGGTGCCTCCACTACTTCAGGCAAGGATCTTACATGTGCTCACTCCTGGTGTTTCCATCTTGATTAACATGGAATGTTTCTGTCTGCAACTGTTATCATTCACTCTTATATACACAGTGCAATGGGAAAACCAACAAATTCCCTCAGTTAGCATTTCACATACCCTATTTGCTTGATATGGCCCCAAAATTTGGTGGGAGTTACAAAGACATGAATAGAAAAGCCATTCCAAGTAATTTCACTTCAACACAGCTGCCCTCACACCCTCCACCACTACAGGAACTCTTTCAAGGAAAAGCAGCTTGCCTCCCTGTAACACCTCTCCCTTATGGAAAGGTGAGAAACTTACCATTGCGTCATTGCTTGCGTTATATAGCTATTAAACCACTGGCCTGAATCTTTTAGGAAAACAGTCGATTGCAGAAGGAGATCTTTGAAGTTGTGGAAAAGTAGTCAGATTCAGAGAAGCTGGTGCTGAAACTGCAGAATGACCTTGAGTTTGTGCTGAAGGACAAGGCAAGTGCTTCTGCTTATTCTGAGTCTTTCAACTAGAATCATGGTCAGTAGTGTGGGCCATGTCTTGAAAATGATACTTGGGTGATAGAACTTTGGTTTTTTTCCTTACAAAAATCCTGTAATGGAGAGAAATCTATATAATATCTTTTTCTTTCCCCTTTTCATGACAAGTCACTGTGACCTAGTGCTACCCCGCGTAGTATGGCCTCTGTACTGATAAAGCCAGGACCCACTAATAGTACTTGGGATTAGCCAGAGAGGCCAAAGGAGCACTTAGAGCGTGGTGCCATCATATGTCATCTACCCTAAGGACGTTGCTGGGAAGGGAGAAGTTGCACCAGAGACAAGGCAGAAGTGCATCCCAGCCACCACAGGCTCCGGGTCCTAAGAAAACGCTGTTGGTGGCAAGACCTTTTAAACAAGTTTGAAAGTAGGTAGACTGGATGCTTTTTTCTAGAGCTACTGGAAAGTAGAAGTTAGATTCCCAGAAGGAAAGTGAGGAGGTGGCCCCAGGAACCTGGCCCAAGAGGACCTGCCTTACCATTCTCTGTATTGTTGCTTTCTTTCTGGGTCTGACATCAGCTGGAACCAGATGGCACTGCACTCTTCTCTCAAGAACAGTTCATGGCGATCCTGAAGGAGTATGAATTCAAGTGCAGGGTATGTGCCAGGGAAGTTTGGGGGGCTGGGCTGGGGGGGTTCCCTCACCATCCTCAGCTCTACTGCACTCACTCTTTTGACTGCTGTGAGCAGTCACATATTAATCTTGTATTGGGTCTTACATGCCAGCATTTTGG
This sequence comes from Tenrec ecaudatus, assembly GCF_050624435.1. NCBI lineage: Eukaryota > Metazoa > Chordata > Mammalia > Afrosoricida > Tenrecidae > Tenrec > Tenrec ecaudatus. The sequence goes on from NW_027459674.1 coordinate 51,016, forward strand.
TTGTTGGTACCCAAACCTTCACCTTTGCTCATTCCCATCCTCTTCCCCAACCATTTCTACACTGGGGCAGGGTCAAAGCCTATGGGGAACTTAGGGTTTTCTCTAAAAGCATGACCCTCTGGCTGCATCAGCAGGTCTCTAGACCTCTTGTGCAAAAAAGTCCAAAGAACTCTACTTCTTGTCTCATTGTACCTGCTAAGAGGGTGGTGTTCAACCATTAGAATGGACAGAACTGTAGGTGACCAGTGTCTGTGTAGCTCAACCTAGCTGATGGCTATGAGAGTGGCTGAGGTTTGAGCAGGCCATGTTCAGGCCCTCCTTTTGGAGGTTGAAAGAGGAGACCACTGAGAGTATCTTCTTGAAGAGACCGGGCTTCTACGTTTAGCCTTGATTCTGCTGAAAAGCCTCAAATTTGATGACGTCTACTTGCTGCGTGTGGAAGGTCAACTTGATATCTAAAAGTGGCCTCATGTTATAGCCACAAGAATGTCCCAAGAAACCAGGCCCAGTGCTCCAGACTTGACGGCTGCTATTCTTCTACTGTATATCTTTCTTTAAAAACAAAGTTGTTGTGTGGGTGTTTTTTAATCATTTTATTGGGGGCTCTTACAACTCTTGTTACAATCTATACATCAATTGTATCTGACATATCCGTACATATATTCTGTCTTTCTTTTATAGACATTTACTTTCCATGGAGCCCTTGGGATCAGCTCCTCTTTTTTTCTCTCCCTTCTCCTCCCCCAACCCCAACCCTCGTGGCCCCTTGATACATTGTAGATTGTTAATTATTTTCAAATCTTACTCCGACCGCCATCTCCCTTCCCTTCTAGTTTCTGTTGTTCTCCCCCCTGACTGGGGGTACGGGATTATATGCTATTCATTGCTATTGGTGTCTCCTCTCTCCCCACTTCGCCCCCTTCCCCCTACCCTTTTGTTGTCTCTATTCCCATTCCTGTTCCTGGTTCCATGTGTCGTGAGTTTTATCTCTTGCCTATGCCTATGCGCATGCTCCCGTCTAGTCTAGATTGGGAAGCGGCACTGAGGTCGTGATAGCGGGGAGTGAGAAGCTGTTGAACTCATTGGAGTACAGTCCTTCATAGTACTGTGCAATTACCCTTTTGATTTTATTAGGGTTCATTGTAATGTCCCTTGTTTCATTCCTCATCCTTGCTATTGAAATTTGTTCCTTCCTTTCTTTGGTTAGGTTTTCCATGGTCTTTTGATTCTGTTAATCCTTTCAAAGAACCAGCTTTTAGCTGCATTTCTTTTTTCCATAATTTTCTTGTTTTCCCTTTCATGAATCTCAGCCCTTTTTATTTTTCTTTTGCAATTTGTAGGATTATTCTGCTGACTGCTCTAATTGGTGTAAGTTTTGTGTCAGCACATCAATCATACGTCTCTTTCTTTTTCATGTGCTTACATATTACTATCAGACTTTCTCTGATAGCGGCCTTTGCTGTCTCAAAGGTTTTGGTAACTGTATTCTCATTGGTTTCTAGAAATTTTCTAATTTCATATCTTTCTGAGCCAGTAACCACTCCTTTTGCAAAAGAGAGTTATTTTTCTTACAATTTTTTCCCTTGTTTTCTTCATCATCCTTCTGTCGATTTTCAGCCTTATGTTATAGTGGTCAGAGAGAGAAGTCGGTATGGTCTCTTTATGTTTGAATTTACACAGATTCAACTTATGTCCCAGCATGTGGTCTATCTTTGAGTATGTGCCATGGGGGGCTTAAAAAGAATATGAGGGTGTTTTTGCATTTTGGTGGAGCGTTCTGAAAATATCTATCAGGTCAAGTCATTTAATCATAATGTTTAGATCTGTTGCCTCCTTGTTAAGCTTCTTTCCTTGTGATCTTTCTCAGAGAATGGTGTATTAAGGTCACCTACTATAATTGTTAGCCTGTGATTTCTTTTATCATCTTTTGGAGTGTTTGATAAATTTTGTGGACGTCGCGTTGAACATGAATATATTTATTATGTTCACTGGTTCTTCATCTACTGTTCCCTTGAACATTATATAGTGCCCCTACCCCTTATGTCTTGTTATGGCTTGTACCTTGGGAACTATTTTTACAATCTGAGGTTAGGATTGCAACCTTTGCTTTTTTTTGAATGGCCGTTTTCTTGGTATATTTTTCTTCAGCCTATTTTTGTCTGTAATCATAAGATGTGTATCCTATAGGTAGCAGCCCAAGGGGTTGTGTTTTCTAAGTCAGGCTGCTAACCTCTGCCTTTTATTGGCTGAGTTCTGTCCATTGTTATTCAGGGTTATTATATCCAGCTGTGGACTCTGTGATGTCATCTTGTACCTTTTGTGTTGAATGTTTTCCTACCTCCCTTTCTTATCAGTGTGTTGTCCATTTGTGTGTGGTTCATTCTGCCTTTCTTTGCCACTGTTATCTTGGGGGCTGTTTACTCTTTGTTTACATCTGGGTGGAGTTGTTTTATGTGGCAGTCTCTTGTTTTTGTTTGGTGAGTGATGTTTTTCTGCCCATACCGGTTAGATAAGGATCTTTTGTAGGGCTAGTTTCTTTTATCGTAGTCTTTGAGTTTTTCCTGTCTGGGAAGACTCTAACTTCTCCATCTATCTTGATAATTTGGCTGGATAGAGTATTCTTGGGTTTGTGTTATTTTCTTCAATTTCTCCTCTTCACAGTGTCCGCTGATTGGTCTCAACAGACTCTTGTTTGAGTTCCTTTATAGGTAACTGTTTCTATTTTCCCTAGCTGCTCTTATGAGTCTGTCCTTTTCCTCTAAGTTGGATAGAATAGCTGTTATATGCCTTGGTGATTTCTTCTTGGGAATTCAGTCCAGCTGGTGTTATTTTGGCCTCCTGAATAGTTGCCTAGTTTTCATTTATTAATCTGGAGAAGTTTTCCCCTAAGAATTTCTACACTATTTATTATGCCATTGACTCTTTTGTTGTGCCTTGTTCAGGTAGTTCAATTATTCAGATGTTGTTCTTCATAGCATCAAACATGGCTCTCAGCTTTTCTTCAGTTTCTTTGATTATCTTGGCTAACTGCCTTTCCCATTTGCTGAAGTCTGCCTGTTTATCCTCTAGGCCACTGGTGCAATTCTCTGCCTCATCAAGTCTTTTGGAGAAGTCTGTGAATTCACTACTGGATTTGGTTATCTTGTCCCTGAGGTCTTTTATTTCCCTTTGGTGCGTGGCCTTTATCTCCTCTATCATTTCATCCTTTTTTTATATTGCTTCCCTCATATTCTGTATAACTCCAAGCAGAAATCCTGAAGATTGCTTTCTGTTTGCAGATCAATGTCTGCTTCTACTATACATGTCATTATGTTCAGGACTTCTGGCATTGCCTTTTGTTTCTCCTGTTTTTTCATTGAGGTTTTTGTGGCTGGTTGCTGTTTGTGTTGTGTTGTTTTAGAAGAGCCTGGTGCCATTTTTCAGAAAGTCAACAAGCACTGGTCTCCTACTTTGGAAAACTCATTGGAGTGCGTCATTGAACTTCCTGCAGCTAAATGTACTAGGTCAGGCTACCACTTTTTCCTCCTGTGGTTTTACTCCTTACCTAGCCAACCCGTATCCTGTTATTTAGAGGTTACGTTGGATGGTCCTCTCATGGGACTCTGGTTGGGTGATTGTGGACTGGGGAGGATGACACTGCACTGGATGATCTTACAGGAAGCCATGGTGGTGTGGCCCACAGCGGCTTGGAACACCTCAGGGGAAGTGCGGGGGTGCTTCCTGCAGCGGGATTGCCACATAGTGTTGATGGGTGTGCCCACTTTAGTGTAGAGCACTGCAGATAACAGACGGAATTGTTCTAGTAGCAAGATCTCCCATATAGGTCACACAGATGCTCCCACAGCAGTATGGCACACTGGAGAGGGCTCACACAGAGCTGTCTTAAGTTGTGTAAAGCACGGCAGCAAGTAGGAGGAAGTTCCCTCAGCCATGTGGGACCACAGAGGACGGGAAGGGGCCCAGGGACCCTCCCAGCCACATGGTGCACCGTGGAGGGTGGTTGGGATTTCCATCATCTGCTTACAGGGCTTTGGAGGGTTGATGGGAGTTCTCCTAGATGTTTTAAGGGGAGATTCCCCCATTTGAGGTGTGGCAGAAGACAGGCAAGATTTCCCCAGCTGCTTGTAAGGCTACAGAGGGCAAGTGGGCAGGAGCTGCCCCAGCTGAGTGGAGGATGGATGCAGTTGCTCTAGGCAAAGAGCAGTGACCTGGAGCCCAGCAGTGACATGTGAAAGGAAAGACAAGAAAGAAAAAAGACCAGGTGGTGGGTACCGAGGCCAATTAGACTGTGGAAGAAGGGAGAGAGAAATAACAGCCCCAGTCACCTGACTGTGGGGCTGGAGGGGTTTAAACCCTGCTGAAAGGCAGCAGTAAGCTGTGGTTGTGTTGAAGTTAAGCCTTTGTGCTGGCCAAGAGAGCTCAGATCCAGCCGAGACTGTGGCAGGGGAAAGGCTAAGCCATAGCCAACCTCTACAGTAGTAGCCCAAACCCCACAGCTCTTCAAGACCTAGTGTCTGCTCATCTTTAAGATGCTCTGCCTGTGACCCAGAAGAGTGATATTTCCCTCTCAGTGACTCTCCTCCACTGATTTCTGCAGAGTCCCTCTGGAATGCTACTCCATCACCATCTTGCCACACAGACCTATTCATCTTTTTCTTATTGAAGTGTTTCAATTACGTATATCATTGCCAAAATCTTTTTCCTAATCTGTAGATAACATTTTTACTTTTTTGATGAAGTTTTTGTTTTACTTTTCTTAAGTCCCAGACTTCAATTTTGTCTTCTGTTACGTGTGCATCCTTCATTAATATTTGACATTTTGTGTATCCCCTGCAATAGGACTCTTAAGTTTGTCCATGTTTTCTCATTGATTTTCTGGTATTTATTTTTAGATATTTGATCCATATTATATGTTTTTGTGGGGGTGTGGGGCATTAGTCTTATTTAATTATTCTGCAAGTCGAAATCCAATTTTTCCTGCACCATTTGTTAAAGAGACTCATCTTTATGTGGTTATTGTAAATGGTATTGATTCATTGTTTTCTTTTCCGGAGTTATCTTTGTTAGTATGCAAGAATCCTGTTGATTATTATATGTCAATTTTGTTTCCTGCCATGTTGCCAAATCTTTTTATATTTTCTAGCAATATTTTTGTTGAGCCTTTGGTGCCTTCTATGTATAGAATCAGATCGTCTGCAAATAGTGACAGTTTTACTTCTTTGCCCATTTGGATTTTTGAAACTTCTTTTTGTGTCCTGATAGCTCTGGCTAACTTCCAGTACAATGTTGAATAAGAGTGTTAATAAGGAGCATTGTTGTGTATTTCCATCTGAAAGAGGAATGAGTGCTTTCAGTTTCTCCCTATTGAGTAAGATGCTGGCAGTTGGTTTTTCATATATGTCCCTGATTTCATTGAGAATTTCCCTTCGAATCCTATTTTTTAGTATTTGTATCTAGAATGGCTGTTAGATATTATCAAATACCTTTTCTGAATCAATTGAAATGCTCATGTGGTTGTTTTTCTTTTTTATATGGTAGATCACATTCATTATTTTTCTCATTTCAAACCATCTTTGCATCCCTGGAACCAATCTCACCTGCTGTGGTTCTTTTGCTTAGCTTTTTGATAGATTGTTGGATTCTGTTGGCCAGGATTTTGAGATTTTGCCCCTATATTCATAAGGGATATTGGTTTACAGTTTTGTTTTGTTTGAAATATTTATTTATGTTGACAAATAAATGAAATTTTGTCTTAAAGCATGGTGCAGCATGGGTAACAATGTTCACTCACGGTACTCACATGTGGGTGTATCTGCATGTGGGCGGACCCACCTAGAGACAGATAGAGGAGCGGTGTCTTGGTTCCTAAGAACATTGGTAACACAGAAAAATATGAGAAAAAAGACAAAAAGGATGGTAATAGAAATAAATTAATAAAAATATCTATTAAAGGCAACAAAAGAGAGACAATGGGAAGAAAACATAAAATTTAAATTTACAAGACATATTTTTGTTTTAAATTCTATACCATTGGCTAAATTAACTACACTATCAATAAAATTGCCTATGCCCAAGGGGATGATTGATAATGTTCTCTAACAGAAAATAACAATTATATCTCTGAGGTGAACCAGAGCCAGATGAACCATAAATATGTGAATGGATTTTGAGCTTGCACTTAATTCTAGCCTCAATCTAAGTACAATTAGTTCTTATGAAATGGCCTTATTTGATGCTCGTCCTCATGAAGAAATCACTCAAGACATGAATGCTATAGGAAAGTGTAATGAAGAAACTAGATGGTGCCCACCTATCAGAAAAAAATAGCCTCTGGGGTCTTAAAAGCTGGTCTTAAACAGCCATCTAAGTGAGGGATCAACTAAGTCCATGTGGAAGAAGCACACCAGCCTGTAACATCCTAGGATTTTAACTCATGAAATTCAAATCTGAAGGAGGGAATGATATCAGCTTCAATTATGAACACCTGGTTTTAAGGTTGTGGATAACATTTGCAAGCTCTGGGGAATCCTCTCTGACCAGAGCCATGGGATGTGAACAGCCCTGTTATCAGACAGATAACATTGTAAAATTGGTTATTACAGATGTATTTAAGTTAAAATTTATACATCTCCCTTTTGACTCATTTTAAATATATTCCAGTTCTTTTAACCTCTGCTTTCTTTTCTAGAGCTTTTTTAATCTGTTTTCTTTGTTATTGTTGTTAGGCTTTTAAAAATACATTTTTCTGTATATGAAATCCAGGATAACTAAATCTATATAGACAATGGTTTTGGGGGCTATGGCAGGGGAGGTTGGGGGAAATAACATGAATACAATAAAGAAAAAATGTTCTAAAATTGATTGTGGTGATAATGATTATTACAATTTATCTTAATATAATTGAGCTATTGTATGACATGTGAGTCATATGCCAATAAAAGTGTTTTTGTAAATGAATTAAAACAATTTTTCCAAGCTGTTCTCAGCCTGCTAATTGTTTCTGTCTTGGAAATTTCAACGACAATATGTTCCAGTGTTTTCTTTTGGGATCTGTGGTGTTTTGGGTTCTCTCTGCTTCCTGGAGAATTATTTTCTCCTCCTCTGTTCTGTTAAGGAAGTATTATTCCGGAATTTCTTATATGGATAGAATCCCACTTCATTCTTATGTTTTCTTCAGATTCTTTTGTTCTTTTAGCTGATTGTATCACTCATAAATTGGAGTTAAGAGATATGCCTTCAAACTCACCAATTCAGCTTTCCATTTCTTCAATTCTCTTACTCTGTTCTTCTAAATTGTTGCCTAATTCTCTTATCTTAATATTTTCTGCATTTCTTTTTAGAGGTTTTTGTTGAAGATATCTAGCTTTTCTATTCTGACCATTGTTCTCGCAAACTCTTTGTTGAAAGTACATGACAACATTTTTCTGAATTCAATTTATGATAGTTTCAGAGCCTGTTCTTTTTAAGAAAATTCCTTGAGATCTGAGTGTTGTTCATTTGTTAATCCTTCTTCTGATGAATCAGGAGTGACTGCTGCCACTGCAGCATCGTGGCCGGGTATTACGGTTGGGAGGGCTGCTAGATTTTGTGGGAGTCGATGACTTTGTTGAGTAGTGCCAGAAATGAATAATAGAAGAGGGACGGGGGAGGGAAAAAAGGCTTTGGGCAGTAAAAGGCTGTACTAAGAAAAGTTGGGAGGGGGAGGAACACTGTACTTGAGTGTATTCTTCCCTAAGGCCAAGAGCTTCTTAACATAGTCCGTCAAAGCACAGGCAATCTTCAGGAAAACCATCATGGTGCCAAGTTTGTCCTTGGGATAGCCTAGGCTGGTCCTTTGGGACCTATGCTCCGGGAACTGTGCAGGCCAGCTTGCTTGGAGAGCTGGAAGCCACATGGGACCTGCGTGCTTATTACACGTGAAGCTTTGGACCCTGCTCACAATGATAGTCTTTGAGGAGTGGAGCTGGGTTGCTGTAGCCAGCAGTGCAGAATGGAGCTACAGATGGGTAGCAGGAGACCACTGGGCGCCTCTTCAGTGGACCTGCTCTTTCCTTCCCTTCTCTGCTTGCTCCCACAGTCTCTGATATATGGAAGCCTCCTTTTACTTCACTTTCAAGCCATTGTCTGAGATCACAGGCCACCTGTCTTTTCTTAGGGCCTAGTCTATCCTGGTTGTTACATAAGGATCTACCTGTGTGTATGTGTTCAGTTGGACATGTTCTAGTCCCCTTTCTTTAATGTTTTTAAAAGTTTCTATAGAACTGGTGTCAGCACTTCTGAATTTTTTATGAAATATCCCAGTGAAGCCATCTTGCCATTGACTTTTCTTTTTATATATATTTTTGGTCTTTTTTGAAGGGGTGGAGCAGGGGGTTAATCACATTCTGAATTGCTTATTTCATAATTACTCTGCTTAAACCTATTTCTATTCATATTAGTTTAGGTATGTCGTATATTTTCAGGAATTTGTCCCATTCATCTGCACTTTCAAATCTGTTGCAGTTCTTTTTCATAGTGTTATGATTCTTTATTCAATGAATATGTTGTGTTGTCTCCAGATTCATTTCTTTGGATTATTTGCCCTCCCCCCCCCCCCCAGTATATCCAGTAGTTTGTTTCAGTGATCCTTTTCAAAGAACCAACTTCTGGTTTGATTGATTTTTTTCTGTTGTTTAACTGTATTCTATTTCATTTCTTTCTCACTGGTATTTATTATTCATTTCAGCTAGTATCTTTGGCCTCTTGCTCTTCCTTTCCTTTTTGTTCAAGTTTTCATTTAAACAATTGATTTTCATCCATCTTTTTAAATATGGGCATGTATTGCTATGAATTTCCCTCTGAGAATGGTTTGTGCTGTGTCCCAAAGGATTTGGTATGTTGTGCTTTCCTTTATATTTGATACCAAGTATATTTTTATTTCACTTTTAATTTCTTACATAGAGAAATTGTTTTCTAGTCGTACAATATTTTATTTTGGTATAATAATAATTATTCATTTTTATTCTTCCTGTGATTGATTTCTTACTTCATACCATTATGGTCAGAAAGTATGCTTTGTATGATTTTAATGTTTTAAAACTTGAGATTTGTGGCCTAATCTGTAGTTGGTTCTGGAAAAATTATCCTGTGAAAATGTCTGCTGATGATGGATGGAGTGTTCTAAGTTAAATTGGCTTATGATTTTCTTTATGTTCTTAATGTCCTTATTGATTCACTTTTTAAATGTTCTGTCGAGAACTGAAATTGAAGGTTTCAAATCTACAAATATTAATAGCGGCACTGTAATTTTTTTTCTTTGATATTAGTGTTTGTGTCATGTTTTTGGACAGGTTAGGTGAATATATGCTAATAATTGTTGTATCTTCTTGAAGTATTAGCCCTTTTATTATGTAATAGCCTTTATCAGTATGACCACACTCCTTTTTTTGGGTGCTGGTTGCACGGAACATTTTTTCCATCCTTTATTTTCAATCAGTTTGTGTCCTAATGTGAATGTGTGTTTTGTGTAGGTAACAAAAGATGAATCATGTTTTTTATCCAGTCTATCACTCTGCCTTTTGTGTCAATATTTTGGCTATTTACATTTTCTTCATTCTTTTAGCTAATTGGGTTTTGAGTTTCTTTTATCTGGTTTCTCTTTTTATCAATTTTCCTGTTATTTTTTGTATTTAGCATCTTTTGTTATGAGCTTTAATTCCTCTTTACATATTCTCTTAGTGGTTACTACAAATATTATACTATACAACATGCAATTACAGTAACATTTAGCATGCAATCAACAATGAATGTGAAATATTAAGTATTCCTGGTTTACTGTTCCCTCTCCTTTTTCTGTTGGTGAACCTCCAGTGACAGTAATGTACACCCTACATCCAGTAGTCGTAATATGTACTTATTTTCTGAGATCTCTGTCTGACTCCTTCCTCCCCCTTTGTGTACATTTGAGTGTTTGATTAATGTTCTTTCCTTTCCATTTAGAAAACTTCCTTAAGTACATGTAGGGCTGGTCTGGTATTGCCAAATTCCCAAGGCTTCTGGTTATTTGGGACTCTTCTTCCCTGTTTCAAAGAAATGCCTTGACTTAGTGCTTTTCTGTTGTTTCCTTTTTAATTAAAGTAGGACGATGCCATCTATCGGTTGGCGTGTGTCACATATTGGTATAAGGAGCCCTGGTGGTGCAGATTGGTGTGATACTGCTAACCACAAGTCAGCAATTCACATCCATCTTTCTCTGTAGGGGAAAGATCAAGCTATTGCTCCCATAAACATGTACGCTCTCAGAACTCTAGGGTAAAAAAAGAAACCAAGAAACCATGGGGAGCAGTTTTACTCTTCCCATAGGGACACGAACAGTCAGAATCAACTTGAAGGCAGTGGGTTTTTACCTGTTGTTATGGAATTAAAGAATTTCCGATTTATTACCAAAGGTTTATAATTCATTACTGTGCTTAGATTTCTGGTGTTCAAATTGTGCCAGACAGGTCAACCTATCTGCTAAGTTTTTGCACTGCACCATCATTGTTTTGGTTGTTTTATTACGTGGTTCCTGAGATACTCCAGATTTACCTTGTACATTGCTGCCATTTACCCCAGAATCTGCCATTTCTCCAATGACTGCCGGTTCATTTGACAAGAGAATGATTCTTGAGGTCGATTAGGTTACCAGATGGGCTCATTGCTACAGGGATATCCTTGCTTGTTGGCTGAACTCAGTGTCTTACACTCATTCTACAGAAGGAGAAATAGCATGACCTTTCCCCCTGCGTAGCGCCCATTCTTTTCCAAATTTTAGCGTAAAGTTTCACTGTAATTTACAATGCATATTGCAAAGCACAACAACCATGCTTCTTCCCTTTGTCGCTGAATTTTCCTCCAATTTAGCTATCATTTTAACTTTCTTTCTCTTTCTCTCAGCTGGTAATCTTTGTTTTCTCGATGAGGCTGCCCTTGGCAAATATAAGATTTTAGTCAGATCGCTTTCAGTGGCAGTTTTTACTGCTATTGTGGACACTACAATGGATTTATCAAATGTTCTTTCTCTTTAAGCATCATTTCAGCTTTTTCTTTTTTTTCCCAACTGTCCATCTTGATTTTCCTGGTGAGGCTGCCTTTGATAAAAGGAAATATAAGATGGTAACCCGCTATCTTTGGTTTGATACTTTTTTCTGCTGTGTATTTTGCTGGACACCATAATGGCTTTCTGTGGCCTCTGTAAGAAACCCAGAGTCCTTTGTTCTTAATGCTGTGATAGACCTTAGTGGACTTGCTACTTCACAAGACTTTCCCCAGATTCCTTATCACCTTCAACATCCACAGCCACCCACTTAAGCAAGTGATAACTTAAAAACAGTAGTCTGACTTCCATCCTTCCAGAGAGCCACCAAGTAGACGTGCTAAGGCCCTGCTGCTCCAGCTCAGGCTCCACACATCTCTACCAGTTGTAATGGACTATGCTCCTAGGTTTTGTGTTACTAAATCTCAAGACAGAGAGACTTCGACTCGTTGTATATCAGGCATCAGCTTTCTCACACTGCTGAGTGGTAGGGATGTGTCTAAAGGAGTCCTAGTGGTACTTAGTGGCTATGTTTGGGTGCTGTTAAAATCTAGGTCAGTCGTTCAAACCCATCAGCCAGTCTGTGGGAGCGAGATGAAGCCGTCTGTTCCTGTAAAGATTTTCCACCTCAAAAACCGAAAGAAGTAGTTCTCTGCCCTATATGGTCGTTGTGAGTCAGAATCAACTTGTTATCAGCAGTGGACATTTTCAGAATACCTATTTGGAATATAAGAAGAACCACACAAGAAGCAGGCCACCAGATAAATATGACTGTGGATGCTGCTTCCAAGATCCGTGCTGCCCAGTGGAAAGGGAAATGAGCTGCAAGTGCACACAGTTGACGCATCCCACTGCCGACTGCGAGGCTGGCAGTTTGAGTCCACCCACATTGAAAGGGATATTGAAAGAAAGACCTGGTGATCTACTTCTGAAAAATCACCATCGAAAACCCTGTGAAGCACAGTTCTACCCTGACACCCATGGGATTGGTAGTACTACTCAACCGGGTGCCTAGCAAGACACCATTCTTTGTGGGATTTTTCCTATTTTAATTACCATCCATTGCTTTTTATTTTTTTAATCATTTTACTGAGGGCTCGTACAACATTTATCACAATCCATACGTACATCCATTGTGTCAAGCACATTTGTACATTTCTTGCCATCATCATTCTCAAAATATTTCTTTCTGCTTGAGCCCTTGGTATCAGCTCCTCCTTTTTCCCCTCCCTCCTAACCCTTCTCCCTCATGAATCCTTGATAAATTTATAAATTATTATTATTTTGCCATGTCTTACACTGTCCAGCATCTTCCTTCACCCACATTTCTGTTGTCTGTCCCCCAGGGGGTGGTTATATGTAGATCCTTGTGATCAGTTCCTGCTTTCTACCCCTCCGTCCCTCCACCCTCCCTGTTTCGCCGCTCTCACCACTGGTCCTGAGAGGGTCATCTGTCCTGGATTGCCTCTGTTTCCAGTTCCTGTGTGTACCAGTATACATCCTTTGGTCTAGCTGGATTTGTAAGGTAGAATTGGGATGATGATAGTGGGGAGGAGGAAGCATTGAAACTAGAGTAAAGTTGTATGTTTCATCATTGCTACACAGCACCTTGACTTGCTCATCTCCTCCCTGCGACCCTTCTGTGAGGGGATCGCCACTTGCCTACAGATGGGCTTTGGATCCCCACTCTGCACTGCCCCTCATTCACAGTGATAATAATATTTTTGTTCTTTGATGCCTGATACCTGAACCCATCAACATCTCATGATCACACAGGGTAGTGTGCTTCTTCCATGTGGGATTTATTGCTTCTCAGCTAAATGGCCTCTTTATTTTTAAGCCATTAAGACCCTAGGTGCTATATCTTTTGATAGCCAGGCACTACCAGCTTTCTTCACCACATTTGCTTACGCACCTGTGTTGTCTTCAGCGATCGTGTTGGGAAGGTGAGCCTTATGGAATGCCAGTTTAATAGAACAAGTGTTCTTGCATTGAGGGAGTACTTGAGTAGAGGCCCAATGTCCATCTGCTACGTTAATACTATAAATATATGCACATAGATCGATTATTTCCCCATTGTCATATATAAATATGTTTGCATATGTACATGCCTGTATTTAGACCTCTATAAATGTCCTTTGCCTTCTAGTTCTTTCCTCTATTTCCTTTTACTTTTATCTTGTCCCACTATCATGCTCAGCCTTCATTTGGGTTTCAGTAATTCCTCTCAGTTACATTACCCTTGAACAAGCCCTACCAGGCCTTTTACACCCTCCTCATCACTGATTTTGGATCACTTGTTATTCCATTGTCCCTGGGATTTATTAACACCACTTCCTTTCCCCCACCTCTCCCTCTACTATGTCCCCTGGAACCTTCGGTCCTGTTGTTTTCTCCTCCAGATTGTTTATCCAGACTCTTTTATCTAGACAGACCTGCAGAGATAATACTATGCACAAACCAAGACAGAGCAAAACAAAGCAACAAACAAGAAAATAGTTCAAGGTCTATTGACATTTAGGAGTGTTTTCTGGTGGAGTCTGATGGAGTGCCACACCATGGCCCCAAAGTCTATTTTTGGTATTCCCTCGAGACGTCCTTGCTCTGCTCCCCTTGCTGTTCTGTTGCACGCCTTTAGTGTTTTGCCTCGGTGTGGTGGGGTCTGATCAGGCATAATTCCCTCACTGTGTATCCAGTGTTGTCCCCTATAGGGCTATGGGCCAGTGAGGGATGTCATGTCTCATAGTGGGGTTGACCATATGGCCCTCTCTAGCTATTGGCTGCTCTGAGCAGGGATATCATCTTCAAGTCTTGGTGGGCCAGGATGTGCTCCACTCTCTCTTCCTCCCCCCTCATTTGCTCCTGTGTGCTCTGATCAGACATGTCCCTCTCCCTGAGCTGTAGCTTCAGTGCTGCCCCTAAGGTAAATTCTTCAGGGGGCAGGGGTTGTTGTCCACATAGTTGGGATTGGGGCCTGTCTCTCAGACCCCTCTACTGGTTCCCTGCTTCATGCCAGTATGTTGCATTCACATCTTAGAGCACCGCTTTGTAGTCTGGTCCCTCTTTCCCTGAGAAGATATGAATAATACACTCCCCTTGGGGGAGTTAGTGCCCTGTTCCCCAACTACTCATTTGTTTTTGTTTTTTCTCTCTTTCCCCTTCCTTTTTAGTTGTCTACCATATGTATTCCTGGATTTGGTCTGGTCCCTGCCATACTCCCTGAACCTGAAACCAGGAATGTTTATATACAATAGTTTTTTCCCTAAGCCCGTTTTGCACTTTTTTTTTTTAAGCTTTCCTCATCAGACTCATATAGTACTTCTCATTTTCTGCTTGGCTTACTTCGCTTAGTATAATTTCCTCCAATTCTTTCCAATGTGCTTCATGCATTCATCACTACTTTTTTTCTTATTTTTTTAATCATTTTATTGGGGGCTCATAGAATTCTTATCACAATATATTCTTGATCCATTGTGTCAAGAACATATGTACATTTGTTGCCATCATCATCCTCAAAACATTTGCCTTCTATTTGAGCCCTTAATATCTGCTGCTTATTTTCCCCCTCCCTCCCCACTGTCCCCTACCTCATGAACCCTTCATCATTAATAAATTATGATTATTTTGTCATATACTACACTGTCCGATGTCTCCCACCGCCTTCTTCTCAACTGTCCCTCCCCCAGGGAGGAGACTATATGTAGATTCTTGTAATCAGTTCCCCCTATCCACCCCACATTCTCTCCATCCTCCAGGCATCGCCACTCTCACCACTGGTCCTGAATGAGTCATCTGTCCTGGATTCCCTGTGTTTCCAGTTGCTATCTGTACCAATGTACATCCTCTGGTCTAGCCAGATTTGTAAGGTAGAATTGGGATCATGATAGTGGAGGAGAGGAAGTATTTAAGAACTAGAGGAAAGTTATATGTTTCATCGCTGCTACCCTGCACTCTGACTGGTTCATTTCTTCCCCACAACCCTTCACTAAGGGGTGTCCGATTGGCTACCAATGGGCTTTGAGTCTCCACTCTGCACTCACCCACATTTTCAATGATATGATCTTTTGTTCCTTGATGCTTGAAACCTGATCCCTTCGACAGCTCGTGGTCACACAGGCTGGTGTGTTTCTTCCATGTGGGCTTTATTGCTTTTGAGCTAGATGGCCACTTGTTTATCTTAGAACCTTTAAGAACACAGACGCTATATCTTTTGATAGCTGGGCACCATCACTTTTCTTCACTACATTTGCTTACACACACGTTTGTCTTCATTGATCGTATCAGGGAGGTGGGCACCCATTTATATGATTTTTAGTTCTTTCATGTCTGATAACCAGTCCCTTCTGCACCTTGTGGTCAGACAGGCTGTGTGCTTCTTCCATGTTGGCTTTGATGCTTCTCAGCTAGATGGCCGCTTGTTTATCTTCAACGCTTTAAGATCCCAGACGCTTTGATAGCCACGTACCATCAGCCTTCTTCACCACATTTGCTTATGCACACATTTTTCTTCAGCAATCATGTCGGGAATGTATGCATCCTGGAATGCCAATTTAATAGAACAAAGTGTTCTTGCATTGAGTAAGTGGAGGCCTAATTG
The DNA here is from genome assembly GCF_050624435.1 of Tenrec ecaudatus. Lineage (NCBI taxonomy): Eukaryota > Metazoa > Chordata > Mammalia > Afrosoricida > Tenrecidae > Tenrec > Tenrec ecaudatus. The sequence continues at coordinate 66,666 of NW_027459674.1, forward strand.
TTTTATTAGGAGTTCACACAACTCTTATCACAATTCATACATACATCAGTTGTGTAGAGCACATTTGTACATTCATTGCCCTCATCATTCTCAAAACATTTCCTCTCCACTTAAGCCCTTGGCATCAGGTCCTCATTTTGTCCCCTCCATCCCCGCTTCCCCCTCCCTCATGAACCCTGGATAATTTATAAATTATTATTTTGTCATATCTTGCCTTGTCCGACATCTCCCTTCACCCACTTTTCTGTTGTCCACCCCCTAGTAACAAGGTCAAATGCAGATCATTGAAATCGATTCCTCCCTTCCAACCTACTCTCCCTCTACGCTTCTAGTAGTGCCACTCTCACCACTGGACCTGAAGAGATCATCCACCCTGGATTCCCTATGTTTCTGGTTCCTATCTGCACCAGTGTACATCCTCTGGTCTAGCCAGACTTGCAAGGTAGAAATCAGATCATGATAGTGCAGGAGGATGAAGCATTTAGGAACTAGAGGAAAGTTGTATTTTTCATTGTTGCTACATCACACCTTGACTGGCTCGCCTCCTCCCCTACACCCCTCTGCAAGGGGATTCCGGTGACTGACAAATGGGTTTTGGATCTCCAATCTGCACCCCGCCCCCCCCACCTCATTCACTATGGTAAGATTTTTTGTTCTGATGATGCCTGATACCTGATCCCTTCAACACCTTGTGATCGCACAGGATGGTGTGGTTCTTCCATGTGGGCTTTGTTGCTTCTGAGCTAAGTGGCTGCTTGTTTGCCTTTAAGACACCAGACGCTATACCTTTTGATATCCGGGCACCATCAGCTTTCTTTGCCACATTTGCTTATGCACCCATTTGTCTTCAGCGATCATATCATGGAGGCAAGCACAAAATGTTATGATTTTTTGTTCTTTGATGCCTGATAACTGATCCCTTTGGCACCTTGTGATCACACAAGCTGGTGTGCGTCTTCCATGTGGGCTTTGTTGCTTCAGAGCTAGATGACCACTTGTTTATCTTCAATCCTTTAAGACCCCAGACGTTATATCTTTTGATAGCCGGGCACCATCAGCTTTATTCACCACATTTGCTTATGCACCCGCTTTGTCTTCAGCAGTTGCGTTGAAAAGGTCAGCATCAAAGAATGTCAATTTAATAGAAGAAAGTATTCTTGCATTAAGGGAGTACTTGAGTGGAGGCCCAATGTCCTTCTGCTACCTTAATACTAAACGTATAAATATATGCACATAGATCTATTTACCCATCCTCATATATAAATATATTTGCATATATACATGTCTTTATCTAAACCTCTATAAATGCCCTTTGTCTCCTAGCTCTTTCCTCTATTTCCCTTGACTTTCCTTCTGTCCCACTATCATGCTCAGTCCCGACCAGGGTTTCAGCAAATCCTCTTTGTTACATTACCCTTGATCATGCCCTACCAGGCCTCCCAGCCCCTCCTCACCACTGATTTAGATCACTTGTTCCCTTGTCCCTGGGTTTGTTAACACCACTACCTTTTCCCCCACCTCTCCTATGTCCCTCCTGAACTGTCGGTCCTGTTGTTTTATCCTCCAGATTGTTCATCCAGCCTATCTTATTTAGAAAGACCAGCGGAGATAATAACATGCACAAAAACAAGACATAAAAATACCAAGGAACAATATACAACCAACCAACAACAATAAATCAATGACAAAAAAAAGCACAAGAAAGAAAAGTTTGTAGTTAGTTCAAGGATTGTGTGTTGGCCTTTAGGAGTGTTTTCCAGTTCAATCAATTGGGGTACCACACCCTAGCCCCAAAGTCCACCTTCATCATTCCCTGAGGACCTCGCCATTCCATTCCCTTGCTATTCTGTTGCACCCCCTTAGTGTTTTGCCTCGGTGTGGCGGGATCAGATCAGGCGTAGTTCCCACACTGTGTCTCCAGTGTTGTCCCCGGTAGAGCTATGGGTCAGTGAGGGGCGTCATGTCTCATAGTGGGGCTGGCCATGTGGTCCTCTCTGTGGACTGGCTGCTCTAATCGGGATAATCGTCCTCAAGACCTGGTGGGCCAGGATGTGCTCCACTTTCTCCTCCTCCCCCTTCATCATCACCCATGTGCTCCCATCAGATATGTCCCTCTCCTGGAGCTGCAGATTCAATGCCGTCTTTTGAAATAAGTTCTTCTGGTGGGAGGGCCAGGCGTCCTCTTAGTATTTGTCATCACTGCTTTTTAGTGATGTGTAGTACTCCATTGTATGTATATACCACTGTTTTTTAATCCAATCATTTGTTGGTGGAAATTTGGGTTGTTTCCAACTCCTTGCATTCGGATTTGTACCCTTGTGGAACTGCTGTTCAGGTCCTTTGCCCACCTCCTCGGTGGGCAATTAGTTTTTTTCTCTTTGGAAACTAGCAGAGTATTGTAGATTTTAGTAATAAGGCCTTTGTCTGATGTGTCAGGCTAAAGATGTTTTCCCAGTCCGTGGGCTCTCTTATTACTCTCTTGGTGAATTATTTTGATGTACACAGATGTTTTATCTTCAGTGTATCCCACATGTCAATTTGTGACTCATGTGCATTTGTGTCCTTCCCTGTTTCTGCTATCCCATGTATTCCCAGTGCCAAAATTCTCAGATTGGTCCCAGTTCCCTTATTGATGGACCTAATAGTTTGGAGTTTTACCTCAAGGTCTGTGATTTACCTTGAGTTTATTCTTGTGCATGGAGTCAGATGAGGGTCATGCTTCATTTTTCTGCAGGTAGATATCCATTTTTTCCAACACCGCTTGTTAAAGAGGGTACCTGCTTTTGATATTTTGGGGGCTTTATCAAAAGTGAGTTGTCTGTATGCTGATGATTTTATTTCTGGGTTTTCAGTTCTTTTCCAGTAGTCTAAGTATCTGTCATTATACCAATACCTCCCAGTTTTGACCATGATGGCATTATAATATGTGCTAAAGTCAGGTAAAGCAAGCCCTCCCACTGTGTCCTTCTTAGGGAGTCTCTGCTAATTCTGGGCTTCTTCCCTCTCCATATGAATTTGGTAATCAGTTTTTCCATTTCTTTCAAGAAAGATGAGGGTAATTCTCTCAGGATTGCATTAAAGTTATATAGTGCCTAGGAGAGAACTGACATCTTTACTATATTGAGTCTTCTGATCGACAAAAATGGGATATTCTCCCATTTGTTGAATCACTCTTGGTTTCTTGTAATAGTGTTCCATAGTTTTCCTCATATAAATCTTTTGTTCTTTTAGTCTGCTATTTCCCTAGATATTTTAATTTGTGCTTGGCTATTGTGATGGGTACCACCTTTTTGACCTCCTCTTCTGTTATTTTAGCTGATATGTATAGCAGTCCAGTGGACTTCTGTTTGTTGATCTTGTATCCTGCCACTCTGCCCCTTTTGGATCTTTTGGGATTTTCCATTTATAAAATCATGTCATCTACATATAACGATAGTTTTACCTCTCCTTCCCCAGACGAATACCTTTGATGTCTCTCCTTTGCCTTATGCTGCGAGCTAAAACCTCCAGTACGATGTTAAATAAGAGTGGGGACAAGGGGCATCCTTGTCTGGACCCTTTTTCTGTGGAATTGTGTTCCTCTTTTCTGCATTGACTACCATGTTGGCTGTTGGTTCTTCATATATAGCTTGTATGGTCTTGAGGAATTGTCCTTCCATTCCTATCTCCTGACGTGTCTTAAAAAGGAATTGGTGTTGGATGTTGTCGAATGCTTTTTCCACATCTATCAATATTATCATGTGGTTCTTAGAGTTTTTCATGTCAATGTGGCACATGATACTAATGGTCTTTCGTATGTTGAACTATCCCTGGTATGAATCTTGCTTGGTCATGGTGAATTACCATATATACTCGTGTATAAGCTGAATTTTTCAGCACAAAAAATGTGCTGAAAAACTGGGGTTTAACTTATACGAGGTGTAATATCTCACAGGTGATTGTCGTTCCTCCGCTGTTCATTCAAAGCCCCACTGATACTGCAGGGCTTTGAATGTTTGTTACTCACATCTAACCAATCAGAGCCATCCTATGACGTGGAAGGCTCCAATTTGCAGAAGCACCCATAGTGATTCACTTACGCTGGCAGCTGAACTGGTCAGGATGTGTCCGTGGCTGCGCTCCGTCTCTCCCCTCTGGTCTCTGTGTTAATTCACATCCTGCATTTCCCACCCTAGGCTTATACTCAAGTCATCAGTTTTTCTAGTTTCCCAGGTAAAAACTAGGTACCTAGGCTTATACTCAGGTCGGCTTATATTCAAGTATATATGGTATTCGTTTTATATACATTTGTATTCTATTGGCAAGTATTTTGTTAACAATTTTTGCATCTGTGTTCATTAAGAATATTGGTCTGTAGTTCTCAATTCTTGTAGGATTCCTGCCCTGTTTGGGTATCATATTTATACTTGCTTCAAGAGGTTGCCGTCTTTTCTATGTTCTGGAAGATTTTGTGTAGGATTGGTGTCATTTCTTCCCTAAATGCTTGGTAGAATTGTCCTGTGAAGCCATCTGGTCCAGGGAATTTGGGGTTGGTAATCCCTTGATATCCTTGTCTATTTCTTCTATTGCTATGGGTCTATTGACATTCTTGATGTTCCTCTGGGAAATTCGAGGGAGGGATTGTTTTTCAAAATTTGACCATGTCTTCCAAGTTGTTGAATTCATTGGAATACAGTCCTTCGTAATACTCTTTAATTATCATTTTGAATTCATTAGAGTCTGTTGTAATGTCCCCTCTTTCATCCCTCATTCTTGCTATTGAAATTTGTTCCCGTCTTTCTTTGGTTAGGTTTACCCACGATATGTTGATTCTGTTTATCTTTTCAAAGAACCAACTTTTAGCAGCATTAATTTTTTCCATAGTTTTCTTATTTTCCCTCTCCTAAATCTCAGCCCTGATTTTTATTATTTCTTTTCTTTTGCTATTAGCATGATTGTGCTGTTGACTCAGCCCTAGTTGCTGTAAATTTTGTGCCAGCATATCAATCATATGGCTTTCTTCCTTTCTCAGGTGTGCATGTATTGCTATGAAACTTCCTCTGATAACTGCCTTTGCTGTGTCCCATAAGTTTTGGTACGTCTTATTCTCATTCTCATTGGTTTCTAGAAATTTCCTAATTTCATCTATGATCTGAGCCAGTACACACTCCTTTTTCAGTAGAGAGTTATTCATCCTCCAATTGTTTGCCTTGTTTTATTCATCTTCCTTTTGCTAATTTCCAGCCTTATGGCACAGTGGTCAGTGAGAGAAGTCTATATGATATCAATGTGCTTAAATTTATGCAGATTTGACTTATGCCCCAGCATGTCGTCTATCTTCGAATATGTGCTATGTGGGCTTGAAAAGAATGTGAAATATTTTGTATTTTCATGCAAAGCTCTGTAAATATATATCAGGTCAAATTGACTAATTGTAGTGTTTAGATCTCTGGCCTCCTTGTTGAGTTTCTTTCCCTGTGATATTTCTTTCTCAGAGAGTGGTGTATTGAAGTCACCTACTATAATTGTTGAGGCTGTGACTTCCTTTTTCATATTTTGAAGCATTTGTTTGACGTATTCAGCAGGTCTGTCATTTGGGGAATATGTTTACAATGCTTAGTGGTTCTTTGCCTACTGTTCCCTTGAGCATTATATAGTGTTCCTCATCTCTTTTTATGGTTTGCACTTTGAGGTCAGTTTTATCCAAGATTATGATTGCAACACTTGGTTTTTTTTTTAATTGCTGTTTCTTTGGTATGTTTTTCTCCAGCATTTGATTCTCAGCCTAGTTTTGTTTGTAGTCTTGACATGTGTCTCCTGTTGGCAGCAGATTGATTAGTTGTATTTCTAAACTAGTCTAAACTAGTCTGCTAGCCTCAGTCTTTTAATGCCTGAGTTTAGTTCATAGATATTCAGGGGTATTATTTCCATCCGTGGACTCTGATGTCATCTTACACCTTTTGTGTTGGGTGTTTTCCCACCTCCCTTTCTTTTTAATGTAGTGTGTGTGTGTGTGTGTGTGTGTGTGTGTTTCATTCTTGACTTCTTTTCACCCTTAATCCAATGCTATCTTGGGGGCTGTTTTCTCTTTGTTTCCCTCTGGGTGAGGTTGTTCTCTGTGGCAGTCTCTTACTTATGCTTGGTGAGTGCTGTTCTTCTGCCTATACTGGATCGACAAGGATCCAGGCTGGGTTTCTTCTAATGTATTTTTTGAGTTTTTCCTTCTCTAAAAGACAATTACTTCTTCATCTATCTTGATCAATAATTTGGCTGTGTAGAGTATTCTTGGGTTTGCATTATTTTACTTCAATTTTTGCAATGTTGCTCAACAACTCTCTCCTCATCTTCATAGTGTTCTCAGATACCCTGTTTCCCCGAAAATAAGACAGTGTCTTATATTAATTTTTGCTCCCAAAGATGCACTAGGTCTTATTTTCAGGGGATATCTTATTTTTCCATGGAGAAGAATGTGGTACACGTTTATTGTTTATTGTTTTATTAAAAGAGACCTCGTACTACCTGTCTGCTCTGACTGCGCTGCAGCCAATAGTGAGCTGCGTGGTGGTGCCCACCACTATGATCCAGAGTCCAGAGTTACGGTAGCTTCGGGGGTGCTGATTTTTGGGGAGGTCTTATTTTTGGGAGATGCCTTATATTTCAGCCCGAGGCAAAACTGTAAGTAGGTCTTATTTTGGGGGGATGTCTGACTTTTGGGGAAACATGATAGGTCTGAGCATATTCTTATTTGGGAAACTATGTGATTGCTTGTTTTTCCCTAGCTCTTCTCATGATTTTCTCCTTTTCCTCAAAGTTGGATAGTAAGTATGATGTGCCTTGATTTCTTCTTGGGTTTCAATCTGACTGGTGTTCTTTCAGCCTCCTGAATGGTTGCCAGGTTTTCATTCATTAAGCTCGGGAAGTTTTCCTCCAAGAATTTCCTCTCTGTTGCAGTTGACTTCTTTGTGGTGTCTTCCTCTGGTAATCCAATAATTCTAATGTTGTTCCACTTCATAGCATCAGACCTAGCTTTTAGGTTCTCTTCAGCTTCACTAATGATCTTATTAGATTTTTGTTCGCATTTAAAGTCTCCTTGGCTGTCCTCTAGGTCACTGGTGCAATTATCTGCCTCCTCTAGTCGATTCTCGAGGTCTGTGTGTCTGCTACTAGTTTTTGTTATCTCTTCCCTGATCTCTTGTATTTCCCTTTGGTGTATGGACTTAATCTCCTCTTTCATTTCATCTTTTTTCTGTATTGTTTTTCTCATATCCTGTATTACTGCAAGAAGTATTCTGAAAAATTCTTTATGTGGCAGATAAATATCTGCTTCTTCTATGCATGTCGTTCGGTTCAGGACATCTCTGCCATTGAAGTTTGTTTCTCATGTTTTTTTGTTGAGGTCATTGGGCCTGATTGCTGTTTGTTTTAGAGGAGCCAGGTGCCATTTTTCAGGGAGTCAAAGAGCACTGGCTCTCTCTGGGAGACTCGTAGGAAAGCTTCTTCGAACTGCTACAGCTAATTTCACTATGGAATTAGCCAACCACTTTGTCCTCCTGTGGCTTCACTCTTTCCCTAGTCAACAAGTTGGATGGGCCTCTCCGGAGATGCTGGTTGGGTTGTTGTGGATCCACGAGGATGGTGCTTTACTGGGTGATCTCACAAGAATCCATGATGGTGTGGCCCATGACGGCTTGGGTTGTCACAGGTGGCATGCAAAGGTGCCCGCTGCAACAGGAGTGTCACAGAAATCTGGTTGGTTGCCTGCTTTGGTATAGAGCACCGTGAATGGTGGGCGGAATTTCCCTGATCAGGTAGATCACTGCGTAGGTTAGGCAGAGTTTCCCACTGCTCCGTGGAAAGCTGGTGAGTGTTTGATAAGCTTTCTTAGTCTGTGAGGCACTACAGCAGGCGGGAGGAAGCTCCCTCAGTAACGTGGGACCACAGAGGATGGATAGGAGCTCCCCAAGGCACACAGGCAGGATTTCCCCCAAAGAAGGGGTGCCGAATTTCTCCAGCCATGTCTTAAGCACTACAGAGGACCGGCAGGTGGGCTTTTCCAGGGAAGAAGTTGGGCAGGATATCCCCTGTTGGAGTGTGGGTCGGCTTTCCCAGCTTCCGGTTATGCTGCAGAGGGAGGAGCTCGCCCAGCAGGGTTGAGTGCAGGCATTAATGCCCTAGGCTAAGGGTAGTGGTCAGGATGTTGGCAGTGCTGTGTGAGAGAAAGGGGAAGAGAAAAAGAGAAGGAAAAAAAACAGCCCACTGAGACAGGGGGATAGGGGGGAATAGAGAGAAGAGAGGGAAACTGAAGCATCAATATAAATGAACCTGATCCTTGACCATGGGGCTGGAGGGGTTTAATCCCTGCCCTGAGATGGTGTCAAACTGTGGCTGTGTTGAGATAAAGCCCCTGTGTTGCCTACAAATGATCCTGGCTCCAGCCAAGACAGTGGCCGGGCCAAGGTAAGGTGACCAGATTTTAACATTGGTATAGCGGGACACCATTGATAAAACTCATATCCTGGTGAAATTGCCACATGGCAGCCGAAAACCGTATATACCCTCACTTGTTGTGCATTCTTTCCAAAAATTGGGACTTTTTAAAAACACCATAGACACGAGAAAAAATGTTTAAAAAGCGGTACGTCTGGTCACCTTAGGCTAAGGTCAAACCCTAGCTGGCCTCCATTGTGGTAAGCCAAAAGACCCAGCTCCTTAAAACCTATTGGATCTCTGCCTACTTATCTTTCTGATGCTCCTTCTGCGACCTAGTGGTGTGGAATTTCCCTCTTAGTGACTCTCCTGCACAGATTTCTGTGGAGTTCCTCTGCTATGTGTTACTCAGTCGCCATCTTCCTGGAAGTCTCTACCATCCATTTCTTAACAGATTTTTGTGAGAACTTTTTTTTCTCTCCCACTTAAAATTAATATACTTTTCCCCTCAAGAGACTGTAATTTACCTTTGTAAATTACAGAAAAAGGGCTTCAAAAATTCATGGAAAATTCCTTTACCTTTTAATCCTATTTCCATGAGCTATTTGTGGCTCACTCATACATGTTATTCCAGTTACTATGGCTCCATAAGAAATTATCGCCAACACTTAATGGCCTAAAATAGCAATTAAATATGCTCATAGATTTTATATTTTGTGGGAAGGAACTCAGACATAGCATAACAAACATGTTTCTTCTCTGCCCTATGATGCCGGGGCCTCAGCTACACACCTTACTGGCTAGACCAGAAATGTCTGAAAGCTCGCTTACCATGTGGCTGCCTGATGGGCCAGTTTGGGCTTCTTCACAGTTCAATGTCTAGTGTCCCTCCAGAGTACGTTTCCTAAAGGAGAAACCAGGTAGAATCATACTCCTATAGTCCCTGGGAGCACTGCTGCCGTATTCATTAGGTCTGAAGAGTCCCAAGTCCCCCATCCCCAGGTGCACAAAAGGGAAAGTGACCACACACCTCACATTCCTTCACGAAGGGATCTAGGGTCCCTGAGTAAACCGCATGGAGTGCATAGCTGACCTCTGGCTACATCAAGGAGAAGAATCCTACGTAGCTCCATCAATCAAGGCCGATTGCCACAAAATAGAGATCAGGCATGCCTCCACCCTCCATCATTCTTTACCCTTTTCTGATAGTAACTGTTTCTTCCACAGCATTCTACTTTTGTGCTGTGTTCTATAATCCATTGCACTGGTCGCACAGAGCTCACAGGCAATACTCACAATTAAGGGAGCTTTTTAGAGAACTTAATGGGTTACTACAAGCCAAGATCAGAAAACACTAAGGATACAGTCATTGGTCCACAGTATCATCTCGCCTCAATCAAGTCTTTCTCTAGTCCTTAGTCTCTGTGTTGCTCTTCAATTCTGTCCCGTGTCTCCTTGCCTCAGCCTCTGACTTTGCCTTGTTCTTTCAGTCTGTCCAGTAATTTCTGTTTCACAGCCTCTGGTTCCTCTTGTCTTTAGACAGAGATCTCATTTGTTCTCCACTGGTAGTTCTTTATCCCTTAAGTTCATGGGATTCCTCTCTGTTCCTGTTCTAAGATAACACATCCCTATGGCCAGGGAAGTGGCAACGAAAATGAACCAGTCCACTCTGTTTTGTGTTAGACATGCCCTATTTGCAAAGTCCCACCTAATCATCAATGGGAATCACAAAGACCTAGACAGAAGAGCCATGCCAAGAGACTTCACACCACGATAGTCCCACAGACAGTCCCACAGACAGGCGCTTCTTGCCTTCTTACCCTTAAATCTACAAGTGAGAGCTGTGTCTTGGGAGATTCGCCTCTAAACCCTGGCAACCAAGTGTGCTTTTTACAGTGCATTTCCTCAACTCCTGTGCAGACAGACCACTGCAGCCAGGTGCAGATTCAGGGCAGCCTCCCAGCATTGCCTGTCTGTCCTGCAGCCCCCACTCTATGTGCCTCATTGGGCCTCAGCCATCCATGTGGCCTTTCTGCTCTGCTGGGTGGCATTTTGTTTTAAGATGATGGCAACGCCTTGACAGTCAAAGCTGCAGAACCCTCTGGAGAAAGGACACCAGTGAGTTGCTTTTCTTGGCCATACCCCATCACTGTGGTGGACTTGCACACATTCCTGTTGAGTCAGGTGTTGGTGATCTGCATTTCTCCTCCACATTCACTTCACTTTAAAAAAAAAATTTAGCCCCTGCTATGATTCTAGTGATAGAAGGCGATGTAGGATTTAAGAAAGCTGAATTATCCCTGTCATGTTTAACTCACTGCATAGTTGGAAACTTATAGTTTGAATGTTACATGTTTGCTGTCAGGAATTGAATTTCCTTTCCACTGGGCATCCTGCAGACCCTGCGGTGCTGCATTGCTCCTTGGGCCTTGCTGTGTAGCATGGGGATTGCAGGGCCATCTCTACTCTGCTTATAGGACCTGCAGGACCGCAATGATGAGTTGCAGGCTGCACTGGAAGGCCTACAGACATGGATGCACAAGACACAGAGTAGCCCATCTAGTTTCCGGCCAGATGGATGCCTGCCCCCAGCAGATTGCTCCGAAGGTAGAGGATCTTCTTGGGGAAAGGGTGGAGTCCTTGTTCCAGCAAACTGGGCTATCTCTCAGACCTACCCGTAGTTTGTGTCATGGGCCACTTCCAAGCATCATAGGGTATATTGAGGCACAAACACCTGCCCCAGACACACTGGCACCACCCGGCTGAGTTCCTTGTAGCTGGGAATTTATGGAAGGGGATGGGGGCTTTATCAACTGTAATGAAATGGCAGCAGTTATGTGATCTCACAATGACCTCATCAGAGGCATGTCCATCACTCGTAGATGTTCCAAAGCCACCTCCAGAGTTGTGATTAAGATGAGGGGACTTGGTGGTGAGGTTTCAGCATAGGCTAGAGACAGAGAGAGTGAGGGTATGTGACAGTAAATAAAGGAGCTATATTTCCTTTGCCCAGGTCACAGACCAGTCTCTATACAGATTGTCCTCTGAGCTGTAAGCTGGTTGATGTGAAAACTCTTTTAATAAAAGAGATAAATTATATCTAAAACATATTAATGACTCCCTGATATTCAGAGAGAGCTTGAGATTTGTCCCCTTGAGTGTCAGAATTCCTCAGAATAGACCTGTGCCAGCGGCGCCTGCGCAGGACACAGGTCAAGCACTGGAAGCAGTTGGGACCTGTGTGCATAGGCGTGCATATCTGCTTAAAAGTAGATATCTCTGGCTTCAGGATCCTCTTAGTGCTGAGGTTTATGACAAATTCCACCTACAGTGTAGACTGTGTTTGATTAATCTCAGCTCCTTCAAAAGACAAGAACAAGGAGGTAACACAGCTGCCCTAGAGTTTTGTCATAGTCCTGTATAGCCAGGGGTTGGTTCTTGGATCAGTGCCCCCAACTGTGCATCAGCAGACACCGTGGCAAGTCTCTCAGCCCTGCTGCCAAAGCTCTGATACACAGTGGTTTTGTGTGCTAAGTTTTGGCCACTCCCTCACCCCAGGGAGATCTGTGGACACTGACAGGCCACTCCCTCACCCCAGGGAGATCTGTGGACACTGACAGGCCATTCCCTCACCCCAGGGAGATCTGTGGACACTGACCTGTGTATCTTTGGCAGTCGAGCATTTTGCATCCTCCTCCCTCCCAGTTTTGTAGTGCTCTAAAGCTATTTATTTAATAAAATGTAAATGAATTATAGCTAAAAGAGCCAACCTGGGAACCTTAAGTTTTCTCTGAATGTGGGTACAGCGTCTTTGGACCCCAACATAACCTGCTCACCTGCAAATGGCAGATTGGTGTCTTGAAATCCTGTGAGTCAACAGTCAAAGGCCATTAGACTCATTTGGGAAATGTGGGATGGAGCCTGACACAGCCAGCTGCACCACATCCAGAGATGCCAAGGGTGCTGTGACATCCATTTAAGGCATCCTACGTATTCTTCCACACAACAGACAGGTCAGCCATCCCCAGGGAAATGGACACTGTGTCCCCTCAACTACACAGAATTTACGGCCCTCAGCACGAACCACTGACCCAAAACCTGGGAGACAGGGCCCTGAAGTCTTGGGTCTGCTCGAGACTGGGGACTGCGGCACCAGATCACAGACCTAGGCTTCATGCCATCGCTAATGAAACCTAGCAGTTTCACAATGTGGCCTTTTTATGTACTGTCCTCCCATCCCTCTGATGGAAACCATTTTAGAAGCAGCACCAAGGCTCAGTTGACCCTTCCGATGTTTGTCTGCTGCTGAGAGAATAGTAAGAAGCTGGGTTGCAGTAAGCCTAGTGATGTGGACTGTCCAGCCTCACGGACCTCCTGTCAGCCCAGGTGACTGCGCAAGTTGACAGTTCTCAGTTTCCAAGGCAAAGTAATTCTTTCCAGAGGTTCTCATTCAGGTTTTTGTCTTGTCCCTTATGTCAAAGTTTGTCACCATTTTCAGGGTGACAATGAGAGTAGAGGATGACTTTGCCACGTCCCATCCTTGACACTGCAAAATGAAGACTGAGTCATGGCATAAATGCAATTCTGAGTCTCAGACCAGCTCTCTTCCAAGCCCTAGCAACACACGTAGTTCAAAGATGTGCCTTGTGTGCCTGGTGTGCGGAGTGGTGATTCAGGTCGGAAAGCGAGTCCTTGCAGTGCTCTCAAGCACCATTCCTCATTCCACACGTATGGAATGTGCCTGACTGCTTTATTTATTATTATTATTATTGTATTTTAAAATCATTTTGTTGGGACATCTTACAAGTATAACATTCCATAGTTAAATCACATCAAACAGTGTTGTACAGTTGCTACCACAATCCGTTTCAAAACATTTTCTTTTTCTTGAACTCCTTGATATCTGCTCCCCATTTATTCCCTCCTTTGCCCACCATACCCCGCCCCAGGAAACCTTACTTTATTTTTTTCCATATCTTGCACATCCAATATATCCACTCACATACAATTCTGTTGTTCGATCCCATTGAGTGGGGTTATTCAGTCATCAGTGCTCTCAGCTCCCTGTTATCTCCTCCCCCCTTCCCGTACCCTCAGGGAACCGTTACTCCATTTATTGTTTCTGAAGGGTTATCTATCTTAGCTTTCATGTATCAAATGATATTAAATATACGATGAACCTACATCAAATCTGATATGATTAAAGAGGCAAAACAAATAAAAACCATAATCAAAAGGGGAGGGAATATTAAGGAACTAGAGGATAATTATGTAGTTCATCAGTGCTATACCACACCCTGGATTTATCATCCCTTCCTGTGTCCCTTCTGAGCGTGACTGTCCAACTACCAGAGGGGCTGTGATTTCTGGGTCTCTACTACATCCATGCCCCTTCACATCAATTTGGTTGCTTATCTTTTGAACTTCTGATACCATTTCTCCTCAACACCTCATGATCACACAGGCTGGTGTGCTTCCTTGTGGGCTGTTTCTTACCTGCTAGTTGGGCACTTATTTAATTGCAAAGCATCTAAGACCCCATATGCTATTAATAACCAGGCACCATCAGCTTTTTTCAACCACATTTGCTTATGCACCCATTTTGGCTTCAGCAATCATCTGACCAGTTTATCGAGCAACACACAGACTTACTGCCATCAAGTTGATGCCAACTCATAATGACCCTATAGGACATGGGAGACCTGCCCCTGTGGGTTTCTGAGACTGTAACTCTTGATGGTGGTTTCAAACTGCTGACATTTCAGATCACAGTCCAATGCATAAACACCATGCCACCAGAGCTCCTACATATCCTGAAACCCAGCATTATTTGTGTGAGGAGGAGGAGGCCAATTTGAAGTCTTTAGCTAATAAACAGGCCATGAGGTGTGTCTGGCCACCTTCATACACAGTGAGGCTCATTCCCAGGCATCACACTGCCCAGAGGCATGTGTCACCAGGTCACCCCACTTCTTCCATCTCCCCACCTCCTCTATGATCCTGGCATCACCAGGGAATAAACTTGAAGTGAAGTACAAGGGGGCCTTACATTCATGGACAATTCCATTATCTTTTTCTTCCGTGTTCTGGAGGTTTTTTGAAGTCCCTTCACACGATATCACTGCCACTTTGTAGGAACTTGAAGGGTGTGATGGGCTGCAGGAGCCTCCTGAGCAATCTGTTCTGGTGAAAGTGTGAAATGGTTCTAAATGAGTGTTTCCTAACGTGGGCAATGCTGCCCCCTGGGGGGCACTGGAATAATCCGTGGGAGCTGCCAAAGCAAATAACCTACACCCTATCCTGGATTAGGGATGGGCTATTGTATAAAAGTTAATTGCCAGAGGGTTGCTGGGTAACTATTTTTCTGAAAATTGGACAGCTGACCAAATAAGTTTGAGATCCTTTATTCTACATGGATACAACATAGCAGATCACCAGTGATGCGTGCTGTTGTACGCCAGTGCGGCAGGACTCCACCATCACTGCCTTTCCCTTGAAAAAGCACATGTAGAATCTGTGCTTTGTTGTCCCTTGGGAATAGGAAAGCTGTAAGAAACCTGTAATGTCCTCACTGAGCTAAGCTGAGATTTCCTCTTCTTCGCAGGCTTTTTCACATGCGTTACAGCTCCTACTCCAGTGAGCCTCGAAACGGAACTCATGATGGAGCAGGTGAAAGAACGTTACCAAGACGTCAAGAGCCAGCTGGAGACGAAGGTAGGTGTGAGGGGTGCCCGAGGGGGAGCCTGGGGCTTCCTTTTGTGCACAGAGAGCCGTGCTTAGTGCTGACCCTTCTCCAGGCAGCTGCCTTGGATTTCTCTGGTTGGTGAGCGGGGGCACTAAGAAGACAGTTTGAGGGAAATACAAGCAGAAATGACTGTCAGTGCCTGGCCCAAAGTCGCTGGGGGCTGGCATGCTGAGTGCAGCCCTGCCAACTGCTGTGTGGGAATTCACACCACCTACCTCATTCTTAGCATAACTTATCCTTGGCTTTGCCTCTCGTGGGATGTTGCATAGTTTCTCAGCCAGGATTACCCTGGCTGACAAGGTCTTCTCAGATGAAGTTAGCTCCTGCCTCTCCTTAGATGGTGACTAAGAGAATGTCCGCACACAGTTGCCATGTGCCGCGTTCTTTCTACTTTCAGGACTCAGAGAGCCAGCCACCCTGTTTCCACCGGGACCTCTGAGCTCCTGGGTGCAAGTTACTTACCTAAACGGAGCTTGCCAGCCAACGGCCAGACAATATCTTCTCCCACGGGAGGTTATCCAACTGGTCCAGACAAGGCTGTGCCTACATCTTGAGCACTGAGTCTTGGGGATGTCACCGCTGCCTTTTCATCCCTGACTTCTGCAGGCCTCAGCTCCTTGGCATGCCCGACAACCTTGCTGTTTCCATGTCATATTGTCAGGGGCTAATGTTTCTCTTTCCAGGTAAACTACAAGCAGGAAATTGAACTAATGAAGAAAAACTTTGAGAAGGAGAAAAGGGAAATGGAGCTTATGTTCAAAAGTGAAGTCAGCATGCTAGAGAGGCGCTCCATGCACAGTCTCAGGATGCCCTTTGCAGCCTGCAGGGGCAGCTGTGGGAGATAAGGAGTGGGGGCCCACATTGCCCCAAGGAGTTGGCCACCTTAGCTCAGTGGCCAGACGAGAAGCTACGCCTGAGACACCAGCACGGACTACCACAAATCAGGTCTGCTGCCCTGTTTTCTTCTGGGTCCTCCTTCAGTCTGAAGTTCTTCCCAAAAACCCACATTAGATATTTAATTCAGGAAATGCCTCAACTGCAGTGCATGCTAAGTGGGTAGTTTTTCTCTGGCCACAGAGAGGAAGGTAGGAAAAAATAGGGCTTTGTATGAGTTGTTTTAACTTAAATTAGAAATATATATATTAAAACTTAAGTTATGAAGTAATTTAGTTTGTAGACTACTTTTAACACATTCATATTTATTTTCTGCCTCAGACTTCTCTGTAGCAAAGGAACAAAGTAGCAAAGCATCTTCCTTATTTAATGTCATGTTCTAATTTTCCAGTGCACGCGGTAGTATGTGGGCAAATGGAGAAAAAGGCTAAAAGCTCCTTTGCAATAGGGAGGCCAGTTATCTGCGAAGGTAGCTTTTCAAAGCTGTCCTAAGCGAAAGGAGCCCTGCTGGGGCTTTGGGTTAGCATCAGGCTGCTAACTACAAGATTGGTGATTCCAACCTCCCAACTGCTTTGTGAGAGAAAAACAGACTTGCTCCTCCAAGAAGAGGGACCATCTGAGAGCCTCGGCAGCAGTTTGCTCCATCCTGCAGAGCATAGGAGTTAGAATCGGTTTCATGGCAGCGAGTTGCTGTGTCATCACAAAGAAAAGCAATGAAAGATTTCTTTGGAAAACTGAGCGTATCAAGTAGGTTTCACTTAGTGGAATGATAACTGGTTGCTGCCAGCCCATGCCTATTTATCATGACCTCACTCTCCCACAGAGAATCTTGGCCCTCGCCAACTTGGACACCAAGCGGGCTAGAGCCCTGCTGACCAGACCTGCAAAGCCTCCTTGGGAAGCATTCTTAGCTGGGAACATGGCTCGGGTTAGAAGTGGCACTACGATGACCACAGTGGATCAAGCCATCTCCCGTGTCCTGTGACCTGGGGAGGTTGATGATCCCAGAGCCAGTCTGCCTTTCTGTCATGGTGCAAGGAAATTGAGGCAGCTTAAGTATGGGCGGTAAAGAAAATCCTGGACTACTGAATTGTACCCTCTTCTGTACCCTGCCTTTCTGTTCCCCAAAAGATGACCACACAGTGGCCTCAGACCTGGGCGTTGCAATAACACATACTGCCCGCTAGGATGATCCAGAGCTTCCTCCTGAGAATTTTGCTTCATAGTATCTGAACCTGTGAACTGTCTGGTAAAGGGCGGGCTACTGTCCAGAACAACTTATAGACCATTGCCACTATTCCCAAGCCCTTTCAGGCTCTAAGAAGCAGCAAAGGGACATGTCTGGTCCCAGGAGTTTCCTTAACTGGCTGGAAGGCTGCTCCCACCCCCATTCCCACCCCATGTCATGATTGTGAGTCGAGCCATATTGCATGACTCTGATGAGCTGAGTTACTCTTGTTCTCCCAGGCTGACTGCTCTCAGCTGGGCCTCACTCCACCTCAGTGTTATTTTCCTGGGGCTTCTAAAGGCCTCTTTCCTAGATGTTTAAAATACTTTTTAGAGTAATTTCGACTAAAGGTACTTTTTTTTTTTCACTAAACTTTAGGCCAGTACTGCCCAATACAGCTTTCTGTAGTGATAGACATATCTTGTGTTTGCCTGCCCATTACAGGAGCCACTGGCCACATGGGGTCACTGAAAGTGACTGATGTGACCAAGAATCTGAGCTTTGATTTTATTCCATTTTAATCCGTCTAAATGTAAATTTAGTCCCATTTGACAAGTCGTGTCTGCTGCATTATCAACTAGATCCTGTGCATGCACTCTCTGAGCACAGCTGGCACGAGTAGCGAGGAGTTGTGCACTTAGAACGTGCGCTTGGGCAGGCCTTTCTAACCCTGTGATACATGTGACATTCGTGTTTCTGAGCCAGGTCCATGTGAAAGTTTCTGTAGAAAGGGGGCAAAGGCTGAACTGAGCCAGAAACTCCTGTGGATGGAAGCAGCGCACTTGTTACAGCAATGGGACTGTAAAAAGAAAAAGATGCTTCAGAGGCAACTGCAGCTAGTGACAGACATGGGAGCCCAGCTGGACTTGGACAAGGGATAGAGAAGAGAGGCAGAAGGAGATGCTAGCCCAGTGCAAGAAGCAGCAACGCAAGTTGGGTGGGGGGTGGAGGGTGGAGGGTGGCAGGGAGGGCTGATGAGTAAAGAGCAAGCTAAAATTTGCAAAGTGTTTGCACTTGAAAAGTTAGATACCACATATAGGAAGCAATTAAAAGGGCTTTCCCTGGAGGCAGAGGGGCTGAAAGCCTTCTTGAAGGAGGGAAAGGCAACTGCCTCCAGGCCTGTTGAGGTCCACAGAAGTCAGAAAGGAGACGGGACCAGCAGGGTCAGAACGTGGAGAGGCTGAGTTCCTGCGTATGCCAGGGAGGCATCTCACTGCAGATCCTGTCCAGAGCCCGGTCCCGAGAGCAGCCCCACAGCCCAGAGGACCCTCTGCATAGCTCACTATCAGGGCCATCCCATCTTGGTGAATGATATAGAGGTGGCTCCTGCTCCTTTAGAGACATGGGTGATCTATGCTATCCCCTAGAGGGGCAAGGCCCATGTTCCTGGAGAAACCCGTACCTTTGGCTAGCAGCCTTGCTGGTCAGAAGCAAAGATCATCTGAGCAGCAGGAGTCCAAAGCCACAGAGCAGCCCTTACTGGACATGGCTGGACACAAGCTGCCCCTCTAGGAGCCTCTGTGTCTTGGAAGGTGAGCATGGGGTAGGGACCACTAGGACAGGACAGCAGAAATTAGAAGATGCTGTACCGATAACAGAAGGTAGAAACTGTGCTGGAGAGAGAAAAGAATGACATGAAAACCTGGCTCCTACAGCTGGAAGATAAGCTTCTGGCTAGGGAGAAAGAAGCAGACTCGAGAGAGAATAACAGGTTTGCCCTCTATCCATTCTTAAACAAGTGGAACTGAGTCATCTCAGTCCCTGATGACTTGATTGCATAACCCCCTTTCCTCCTAGCAGGCTGGTAGACTCGGCACCAGGAGAATACCACGTAGCCCAGGTGTGCCCAAGCTTACAAGCCCAGTCTGGCCTGTACTCGGGCCGTGGTGTTGCTAGGTGCTGTGTGAATGCGAAAAGAGAAATTTTCCATACAGAAACCCCCAGAACTTCACCAAGAGGACTGCTGTGGCTTAGACTCAGGTTTTCACTATCTCTGTCAGCAGGAAATCTGTGCTTGTCTCACGGGGCCCACGAAAGACTGCCCTGAACCCCATTTCATTCCTTTGGGGTCTCTGAAGGTCTCTGCCTGCCAGCTCCAAGCACCTTCCTTTAGTCCCACTGTGTGTATTTATTGAAAGTGTCCTTGGCGCAGATCTACTGCTTCGTGAATTCTGTGAGAGCCCCAAGAACTGACTGGGACACTCGGATGTTGGCCGCAGAAGCCAATGCCTTCTAGAGAAAGCTGAGCTGAGAGGGAGTTCTTAATTCCACCAGCTGGGCAGGCTGCTTGAAAGGCCACAGGTGGAACTGGCCTTCTCGCTTGAGGACTTTGGCTGGCAAATGCTCTATCTCAAAAGCCTGGGATATAGGAAGGCCTTTCCCAATATTTTCCATAGATGGACCCATGTCCCTGAGTGGCTTAAAACAACACAGATTTAATATCTTACAGTTCTAGACGCTACAGGTCAGAAATAGGTTAAAATTTAGCTAATTTCTTGACAGCTTAGTTGCATGTTAGCTAGAACTGAGAGCTAAATTGTACTCTAATCGAGGTGTCATCAGGGTTGTGCCCCTTCCAAGGGGTTCTAAGGAGAACCCATGTACTTACTTTTTCCACCTTCTAGAAGCCACTCACATTTCTTGACTCGTGGCCTCTTCCACTTTTCAAAGCGTCCAATGGCTGGCTGAATCTAAGGCTGTGCCTCTTCTGCCTCTTTCATTTAAAAGGACCCTAGTCTGTACAATAGGCCCACTAGAATAGTCCAGAATAATCTCATTATCTCACAGTCAGCTGATCAGCAGACTTAATTTCATCTTCAACTGTAATTCCCCTTAGCCATGTAACATAATATTCACAATCGGGAATTAGAACATGAATAATGTTTTACCAACTGCCATCGAGTTAATTCTGACTCATATCCACCCCAAAGGGCAGAGTAAAACTGATCCCTAGGGTTTGTGAGGCTATAAATCTTGATAGAAGCAGAAAGCCCCATCGTTCTCCTTTAGAGCAGTGAGTGGGTGGGTCTTTTAGCTGCTGGCTTTCCAGTTAGCAACCTAGAGTGAAATGCAGATGAATACAATACCAACTGCACCACCATGGCTTCCCAGAACAGTCTTTAGGAGGTCATTAATCTGCCAACCACAGTAGTGATCTGGATGTTTTTTATCTCTGATACATTCATGATCACATATCTTTGGTGTATTTAGGTGTGTATTTTTTAAAATATTCTAATGTTATATGCAATAAAAAAGTGTACTGCTATGATTTTATAAGAAATTGATCAGATCGTTTTACCAGCACCCAAAACAAGAAATAGAACCCTCCTGGATTCCCCACACATAGCCAGTATCCTGACTTCTAACTCCTTAATTTTGCCTGTTTTTGCACTTTATATAAAAGAAGCATACCATCCGTCCTTTATTACCATATGTTGCTTGTGAGATTCTTCCATATTGTTGCTTAGAGCTATAGTTATTTCATTTGCACTTTATTTTTCATTCTCTTGCCTGCATTTTTCTACTGCTATGAAAGTTCTGGGTCAATGCAATATGTTTGTATGGAATGGAATTTTTTAGATTTTAAGATATAATAATGTTTACCTTTTTATTGACATAAGAAACAATGTGTCTTGTGCAAAACTCAACTACAACTCTTTTTTTAATGAAGTTTTTATTGTGAATTAAGGTTTACAGAGCAGATCATACTTTAACACTCTGCAATTCATACATATTTTGATGCCATTCATTCATTCCAGTCCCCTTAATATGCCCTCCCTTAGTCCACGACTTCCCTGTTTTCTGTGTCCTTTTCTCCTCCCTTCCTAGCCTTCTGTCTTTGGGTGAATGCTCCCCATCTCATTTTAACGGTTGACTTTTCTAACACAGTAGTGAGTTGAAGTCCAGACCCAAGGGAGCACGGTCTTAGGGGCCCTACCAGACGCTGTCTGACCAGTAAGCCTGGTTTCTTTTAGGATTTTGATTGACAGGTTCTTCTTCTCTTTCCAGGACTCTCTAGTGTGATTTTATGCAGAGCTGGTGGTGGTGGCGCCAGGTATCACCCCGTTCTTCTGGGCCCAGGATTGTGGAGACCGGTGTTCTCACTGTCCCTTCAACTAAGTGTTTTCCCTGTGTCTGTTTAACTGCCACCCCGCTGCTCTGCCCTGGACAGGGAGAGATCAGTCCTTGCACCCTAGACGGCTGCTCAGAGACCTTTAAGACCGCTGCTACTTACCAGATTAGAATGTAGAGCACTGTCTTTGTGAACTATGATATGCTAATGGATCATTTTGTCCCCTGCAGCTATTGTGATACCACTCCCCCAAAGCCCAGTACCTTATTCCTTCAGAGTATCTGCTTATATTTAAGAAGTTGTCATAATTTTGTCCTCTGTTCGCCCCACCACATTCATGGATATATTTGCAGTAAAAGTAAATATACAAATACTCTCTTTTAAACACACACACACACACACATATATGTGTTTGTAAAAGTCTCCTATCTGTTCAGCCTGTGTGTATGTCCAAGTACTCACTTGTAGATTCCCCAATCCCCCACTGTTGTAGGACTTTGAATCTAACAGTGTTTGCGTCTGTAGTTTCTCACTCTTGCAAACTACCGGTGTACTCGCCTGCCTGCCTCCATCGTTTCTCCTGTGTGTTGCAT
The DNA here is from genome assembly GCF_050624435.1 of Tenrec ecaudatus. Lineage (NCBI taxonomy): Eukaryota > Metazoa > Chordata > Mammalia > Afrosoricida > Tenrecidae > Tenrec > Tenrec ecaudatus. Next base: position 88,604 of record NW_027459674.1, read on the forward strand.
TCCCCTCCGCCCAGGCTATCACTTGCCTGTGTTCTAGCCGCACCTCCCCCCCCCTCCTTTCCATCCTCTGCAACCATCAAAGAATGTTTTTATTTCCATAAGAAAACTTACTGTTGATTTTTATAGTGGTGGTCTCATACGATATCTGTCCTTTTTGTTTTTGACTAATTCCACTCGGCGTACTGTCCTCCGTGTCCATCCCTCTGTGAGGGCTTTGCAGGTGCATCGTTATTCTTCAACGTTGCATAGCATTTCATTGTGTGTTTATTGCACCCAAGTTTGTTCATCCATTCTTCCACTGCAGGGCATTTAGATTGTTCCTGTTTTTTGCTATTGTGAATAATGCTATGATGAACATGGGTCTGTATCTATTTATTTGTGTCATAGTTTTTATTTCTCGAAGACACATACCAAGTAGAGGGATTGATGTGTCATGGTATTTCTCTTCCCAACTTTCTCAGGGTGCACCATACTGCCTGGCACAGTGGCTGCACCATTTCCCAGTTCCTCCGGCAGTGTATGAAAGTGCCAGTCTTTCCACACCCTCACCATCATTTGTTGTTATCTGTTGTTGTTTTTTTTAACCTTCCAGTTAATTTGGGGGGTGAGGTCGTATCTCATTTTGATGTGTATTTCTCTAATGGCTAATGATTAAGAGCATTTCTTCATATATTTTTGCCCCCCTGAATGTCTTCTTTGGTGAAGGATCTGTTCACATCCTTTGACCATTTTTTAAATTAGATTGCCTATCTCTTTCTGTTGAGATACTCAATTTTCTGTAAATTTTAGAGATGAGTCTCTTGTCCAGTATGTCATTGTCCAATATGAAATTCCACAGCCTTTAGCTTCTCTTTTAACTCTTGGTGGAATCTCTTGACACACACAATTGTCTACGTTTTCGGAGCCCCTAGTCATCCATTGTCTTCTGCTCTGAGTGTGTTCTCCATTACTTCTGTGAGGGCAGTTACATACTTGGCTTCACATAGTCTCTTAATTGTTCAGCAGATAGGATGAGCAATCTTCAGTGTATCTGCGCTCCAAGCAGCCAAAAGTAGAATTACACCTCCACCTAACACAGTGTACACACCTAGAATCAATCTGTTTCCCATACTAGAGCCAGGGTGACCATTTCAAATTTCATGTCCCATTTATTTGACAGCCCTACTCTAAACCCTTTGCTGCTTTTAAAGTTCCCATGACTTCTTTTTCTCTATTTTTCCCTTAGTGCCCCATGAGATCAAATGAAGTCAGATGAGACATACTTGTGCTTGATACTAGAACATAATGCATAAGATAAGCATGGCAAGGTTATATAGTACCTTGATTACTTAGATTGGGAAAATTAGAATCTAACAAGATGCCAGACAAAGACGTAGTTGGGGGGATAAATATCGACATGTGTTCAGGACAGAAAGTATGGGTTCAAAGCTCATTAGGGATTTTTTTGTTGGTAAAAATACTTGCCTGTTATAAATCACTTGTGTTGTCTTGGCAGAGATTCTTTAAGAATTGTTTGTCAGGAAATAATGTGGCCCAGGGTAGCCTTGGTCATGGAGTAGATAGTGACACCTGCCTTTCTCTGCTGAGGTATTCACTGTGCATCAGGCCGCTCCATAAATCAATATGTGTTTCTTCCTCAGTTTTTCCTTCCAGTGATGACCTTGGAGTATAGCAGGTGACAGTCTCACTAAAGAGGAAAATGTGTGCATATATTTTAAGCTCTGGTCATTCTTGTTTCTTAGATCCCTGCCGGGATTCACTAGCAGGGAATAGCTTTTGGAATGCCCCAAGGTCTCACATTCAGTATTACGCATTGATACCAACCATGGGCACATGGTTCCCAACTTACTTCTGATTGTCAATTGTGCTTGCAGAGCCGAGCTACAGAGGCTTTCTGAAGAAAACACATCGTTGACAAATGAATTGGGAAGGATTCAGCAAGAACTTAAAGTTGCAGAAAGAACAAATGATGTACAGAGGTAAAGGCTTGTCCAGGTTCAACTTAGGACCTTTGAGCTTGTGACCCAGTTTTCACATAGCAGAATGAGTGGTTTCCTCTCAGTAAAGTGAGTGTAGAAGTTACTGAGATAGAAAGTGGGGCGTATTCTCAAATCAACCTCACTTTCCAGAAAGCCAAGAGTGGATGAACCTAATTGGTCTCTGACCATGACATGACACATATGTAAAGGGCCCTGGCCTACCTCCACATGCAGGCAGCCCCTCTCATACCTGAATGCCTGGTCTCAGACGTAAAAGGTAGAACACGTATGTATGTGGCAGCATTGACCACCCCACAGTGAGCAGCTGCTACACCCATCCTTCTTACCTCTGCCATCGTGGCATACCACCTTATTCCCTGTATGAAAGTACTCCGCATCACACCTGATGGTGAGGACAGGTGGACATAGTTTAGTACAGTGAAATGATCCTAGGGCCTTCCTAGACAAATACAATATCTATGTTCATGACTCAGTAATAATTTCAGGTGGACTTTTCACCACGGTTTATATTTGTATGTAGATATCGGCATTAGGGGTAGGTCTGGGCCCTAGGACACTGAGGCAGGAACAAGGGACAGGGAGTGGAGTGCTAACACTGGTCAGTGAGTTTTCACTGCTGTAGCCATATCCAAGGGCAGTCTGCCTTTTGATTTTTCTTCCAAATAAGAAGTTCAAGATAAAGTCAACTCTGACCTGCTGCGAGCATGGAGCATAGTTGATGGAGTAGCCATGACGGTCAGAATATGGATGGCAGGGGAAGGTACCAGCGGGGATTTGCATCATTACAGTTCTGAAATCCAGGAGGTCTTCCCTTGAAACCATTTTCTCCTAAGTTTACTACCAGACTCCATTCCCAGCAGATCGCAGTGAGGGTAAGATGGTTTGTGTTTGTGTTGCTGGGTGGCTAGTTCCATACTTTGCTAAATCCGTAGTAATTTGCTTGACTAAGGATTGCCACGGAGAATGCTCCTTTTGTACAATCTGGCAAAATCTTGCAAGCGAAAACTAAACCCACTCTCATTGAGTCTGTAGAGGGTTTCTAAGACTGAATCGTTAAGGGGTGTGGGAGGCTATACCATTGACCTTGGCAGTTACCAGCACAAACCAAGGTGACACCTGGCTTTGGTTTCACCCTCCCTGCTGAAAATTTTCATTTCCGCCTCAAAAAGAGTCACCTGACGAATCCCATCTGACCCTAGACCAAGGATGGGACCAGCCTTGTTCGCATGTAAAATGCATTGGAAAGGGGATTATTGGAGATGCAGTTAGTTTAAAATTTGGCACCTTGTCTTTTGATCTCTCTTAAGTTCCATTTTTAATTTGTTCCAGTTTTTAATACTTTCTGCTTTCTTTTCTAAATGTTCTTGTCTGTTTTACTTTGTTATTGTTAGTTGTTTCTGTTGTTTTTAAAGTATGTTTTCCTATAGATGAAGTCCAGAATAGGTGCATCTATACAGACCCTAACTGGATTACTGGTTCTTTGGGAGTTTCACACAGTTGGTTAGAAGGAAATGGAAAGCTAATAACGACGAGTACAAGAATGAAGAAAATGTTCCAAAACTGATTGTGGTGATGATTATACAATCTTGATATGATTGAACTATTGAATTGTATATATGTGAATTATGTATCAATAGAACTTTTTTAAAAATTAAAGAATCGCCTGAGAACTTTGCTAAAATATTGATTGTGATTCAGTATATTTAGGTCAAAAATTCAAATTATCAACAGGGGTTGGAACTGGAATGAATCGGTTTGAAGTCCTAAGGGTAAACTTTCCTAAATTCTTCTGGCTTTAGGAGCTTGGGATCAAGATTGAACCATCACCACTATTATCAATCATAGCAGTAGCAGTAGTGTAGAGGGATCTGGGCCGTAGAATATGAGGGGAGGTAGGGGTGGGCCTTTTTGTCCAAGCCATGGTGGACTGTTACTAGAAGAAGAAAACACATTAATTGGCAATGATATTGTTAATTTTGCTTTTTCAACAGGAAAGAAATTGATATTTTAAAGAAAGAGAAATATCAGGCCTGCCTTGAAATGGAAATGATCAACAGTCAGGTTTAGTATTACCACCTGATGTGAAGCTAATGAACTTTTCTTTCTCTCTTTCTTTCTTTCTTTAAAAACTATTTTCGAATATTATAGAGGACTTTGTTCCTCAACGATTTCAGAATGCAGTAACTACCTCCCTTGTCAAAAATCAGAAAGTTCGTGTGGATACATTACTGCCGTCAGGGACACCCCATTTTGGTGCTGCCAGCCATCCTGATAATTCTTAGAATCACATGTGGCATTTATATCATGTCTTCTTGTCTCTTTCTCTCGGTTTATTCTTTATTTTGGAGACCATGGCACTTTTGAATATTACATGCAATTGTTTTGTTCCGTGTCTTGAAGTTTGGGTTTGTCTAGTCATTGATAATAATTAGATTGAGATGAGGCTTCTTTGGCAGAAGTACAAGAGTAAGAGTTGTGCAGTCATCAGCACCATCAATGTCAGAACTCTTCCTTCTTCCACTCATTGTTAGCTTCCCACTTCCCGCAACCTTCCTGCCATGCCCCTAGCCAACTATCACTCCAGTTACTGTCTCTAGAGATTTACATAGCCTGGATTTCATACACAAAAAATCACACAAAGCACAAACAATGACAAAGCAAAACAGAGAAAAACCTCAACCAAAAGAAAATATAAAATGTTAGAAACTGCCACCAGTTAGAACCTCCTTGGGAATTCAGCCAGTCTCAGCCAGAATCTTAACAGTGAGACACACTTTCACATAAACTAACAAGTACTAGCAGACCCCTTAAAATCCCCTTTTTTAATTTATCAGAAAACCACTATAACCAGAACACCACTTATGATTATTTCTGTCACCTAAATCCTACTCATGTATTCCTATCTCCTATTCCTTCTACCCAGTCAGCTCTATCATTTCTTCCTCATCTCAACAGAATACAATTTCCAGCCCCTATCTGAACTTTCTCCACTAACCCAAAGAGCAAGTCCTGCCCCTCCCTCCTCCACCTACTCACACACAATCCAGAACCTTACATACCATCTACAGTTGGATCACTATGCCATGCAAACAACAGTCAGCAGTAGTAACCACAAAAAATCAAGATAAACAAAAGTCAACAACTGAAGATTACGCAACTTCATTGGAATACACAGAAAGTGAAGACCTTAAATTACCAGAAAGAGAATACAGGTGAATGATGTTTGTGACCATACAAGAGATTTGGGGATCAATTCTGAAAAAAGGAAGAAAGTGTGATACTAAAAACCTCACACCCCAAAGAAACCGAGAAACAAAACAATGAGATAACAGAATTAAAAAACATTGTATGAGAACTGAGCAATACCGGTGTTCATCGCAGCACAGTTTACAATTGCAAGGAGTTGGAAACAACCCAAATTTCCATCAACAGATGAATGGATTAAAAACCTATGGTACAGATGTGCTTTACATAATTGATGTATGTATGGATTGTGCTAAGAGTTGTATGAGCCTCTAATAAAATGATTTAAATAAAAACTATGGTACATACATACACTGGAGTACTACACATCACTGAAAAGCAGTGATGAATGCATGAAGCACCTTGCCACATGGGAAAAACTGGAGAAAATGATGCTAAACAAAGTAAGCCAAGCACAAAACACAAATACAACATGAGTCCGCTGAGGTAAACTTAAAAAAAATGCAAAAGGGACATAAGGAAAAAGCTACTGTATACAAACATTCCTGGGGTGGTAGTATGGCAGGGGCCAGACCAAATCCAGGGATACATATGTTAGACAATTAAAAAGGTTGGGGGGGGGAAGAAAATGAAATAAATGGGTAGCTGGGGAACAGGGAACTAACCCATCCAAAGGGAGGGTCTTGTTCATATCGTCGCCGGGAAAGAAGGACCAGACTTCTACCCCATGCTCCAAGATGTGAATGCAACATACTGGCATGAAGCAAGGAACCAGTAGAGAGGTCTGAGGGGTTGGCCCCAATCCCAACTACATGGACAGCAGCCCTTGCCCCCAGAAGAAAGTACTTCAGAGGATAGCATTGAAGCTACAGCTCCGAGAGAGGGACATGTCTGATCAGAGTAAATCGAAGCAAATGAAGGGGGAGGAAGAGAGACTGGAGCACATCCTGGCCCACCAAGCCTTAAGGACAATATCCCCACTAAGAACAGCCAATGCACAGAGAGGACCATATGGCTGGTCCCACTATGAGACAGGACATCCCCCACTGACCCATAGCCCTATAGGGGACAACACTGGAGACACAGTGTGGGAATTAGACCGATCTGACCCCACCACACTGAGGCAAAACATGAAGGGCATGCAACAGAACAGCAAGGGAAGCAGAGCAAGGAAGTCCCGAGGCATTATCAAAAATAGACTTTGGGTTCAGAGCATGGCACCCCATCAGGCTCAATCAGCAAACACTCGCAAATGTCAACAAACAGACCTTGAACTATTGACAGGCTTTTCTTTTTTTGTCATTTGTTTTTTGGTGGTGTTGTTTTATTTTCTTTTGTTGCTTTGTTTTGTTCTGTCTTGTTTTTGTGTATATTATTATCTCTGCAGGTCTATCTAGATAAAATAGGTGGGATAAACAATCTGGAGGAGAAAACAATGGGACTGACAGTTCCAGGGGGACAAGAGAGAGGGGAAGGTTGGGGAAAAGAAGTGGTTAACAAACCAAGGGACAAGAGAACAACAAGTGATCCAAAATCAGTGGTGAGGAGCGTGTAAGAGGCCTGGTAGGGCTTGATCATGGGTAATGTAACCGAGAGGAATTACTGAAACCCTAATGAAGGCTGAACATGAACAAGAGCAAAATAAAAGGAAATAGAGGAAAGAACTGCAAGGCACATAGCATTTATAGAGCTCTAAATGTAGGCATGTACATATGTAAATATATTTATATATGATGATGGAGAAATAGAACTATGCATATATTTATAGGTTTAGTATTAAAGTAGCAGATGGACATTTGGCCCCTACTCAAGTACTCTCTCAATGTAAGAACACTTGTTCTATTAAACTGGCATTCCATGATGCTCACCTTCCAGACACAATCACTGAAGGCAAATGTGGTGAAGAAAGTCAATGTTGTCGGCTATCAAAAGATATAGCATCTAGAGTCTTAAAGGTTTGAAGGTAAACAAGTGGCCTTCTAGGCCAACCAAAGCCCACATGGAAGAAGCACACCAGCCTGTGTGATCATGAAGTGTCAAAGGGATCAGGTATCAGGCATCAAAGAACAAAAAATAATATCATTGTGAATGAGGGGAGTGCAGATTGGGGACCCAAAGCCCATCTGTAGGCAACTGGACACCCCCTTACAGAAGGGTCACGGGGAGGAGATGGGCCAGTCAGGGTGCAGTGTAGCAATGATGAACATACAACTTTCCTCTATTTCTTAAATGTTTCCTCCCCACCACTATCATGATCCCAATTCTATCTTACAAATCTGGCTAGACCGGAGGATGTACACTGGTACAGATAGGAACTGAAAACACAGGGAATCCAGGATAGATGAACCCTTCAGGACCAGTGGTGGGAGTGGCAATACTGGGAGTGTAGATGGAAGGTGGGGGTAGAAAGAGAGAACCAATTACAATGATCTACATATAACCCCCTCCCTGGGGGATGTACAACTGAAAAGTGGGTGAAGAGAGACGTTGAACAGTGTAAGACATGACTAATAATAATTTATAAATTATTAAGTGTTCATGAGAAAGGGGGGCAGGGAGGGAGGGTAAAAAATGAGCTCATACCAAGGACTCAAGTAGAAAGCAATGTTTTGAGAATGATGAGGGCAACAAATGTACAAATGTGCTGACACAATGGATGTATGAATGGATTGTGATAAAAGTAGTATGAGCCCCCAATAAAATAATTACCCCCAAAAAAGAACTGAACAATAGAATGGAAGAAAATGAAAATTGAATCTATGAACTTGAAGACAACCATGCAGACTTCAGCAAATGAGAGAAACAAACAAAAGAGTAAAATAATCTGAAGTAAACCTGAGGATGATGTGAGAAACCATGAACAGAAGTAATGAATGTCTTGTTTGGAATACTGGAACAGGAAGAAACAAACAAATCTACATATAAATTAGTAAGAGAATTTGTGGAGGAAATTTTCCCCAGTACTATAAAGGAGGAGATAATAACCATTCAGGAGACAGAGAGAACTCCAAGGAGGTTAGACCCGGGGGGTGGGGGTAGGGGACATGTATAGGAGGGCATCAGGACATATGATAGTCAAAATATTCAACTTCAAGGAAAAGGAGAGAATCTTGAGAGCAGCTAGAGAGGGAAAAAGTCACCTTCAGAGGTAATCAGATTGGAATAAGCTCAGAGCTCTCAGCAGAAAATATGCAGGAAATAAGAAAATGGAGCAACATAGATCAAACTTTCAAAGTAAAAACCTGCCAACCAAAATCCTGTATCCAGCAAAGCGATATATCACATATAAAGAAGAAATAAAGGTATTCCCAAACAAGGAAATAGAGAATTCATAAAAACAAAACCAGCATTGCCGAAAACACTAACCATATCTCTATGGTCAGAAAATCAACAGCACAAAAACATTATGAGATCGCCACAGTCCGTGCTTCTTTCCAGAAGTCAACACACTAAAACAACACCCAAAACAGTAGATCTAGACGGGAAACAAGGACATGAATAGATTCCTCCCTCCCAAACACAGATAATACAATATGATAGTAACTCACCTGCATTTGGAATTAATACCAATGAAAATCAATGGGCTAAATACCCCAGTCAAAAGACAGAGTAGGAGACTGGATTAGGAAACAAGATCCATCAATCTGCTGCCTTCAAGAAACACACCTCAAACTCACAGACAAAAACAGACTGAGAGTCAAAAGATGGAGAAAAAATTACTAAACCAATGACAATGAAAGGAAGACCTCACACAAATAGAAAACTACAAGCCAATATCTCTCATGAACATAGATTCTCAACAAAATCCTGGCCAGTAGAATTCAACAACATATCAAAATAATAATAATACTTCATGCCCAAATGGGATTCATACCACCATATAAACAAAATATAGAAGAACCAGATGATCATATTGATGGATGTAGTAAAAGCATTTGACAATATCCAACACCCATTCCTAATAAAAACAATAATTAAATATAAGGAAATTCTTCAATATACTAAAGTCCATGTCTTAATATCCAACAGCCAGTATCATACTGGATGGAGAAAAGCTGAAATCATTGCAATTGAAAATGGGAACCAGACAAAGATGCCCATTATCCCCACTTTTATTCAGCATTGTGCTAGATCCTAGCCAGAATCAAAAGGCAACAAGAGATTAAGGGAGTGCAATTGGGCAAAGAGAAATTAAGCTCTAGTTATTTGCAGATGGTATGATTTTATAGAGAGAGAAAAACCCAAGGTCTCCACAAAACCCTGTTGGAAATAATTGGAGCTTGTTTCAAATAAGCACCCATCTAAGTGAGATGTCAGTAAACTCACCTGGAAGAAGCACACGATCATCGATGATCCAAGGATTATCAATTATATAAACCAGATCTGAAGAAGGGCGTGCTGTCAGAGCTGAAATTTGTGAAATTCTGGTGTTCACAAAGCTATGGCTGACAGTGGGAGCCCAAAATACATGTTCAGGTTCTCCACAGGGAATAAGCCTCCAGTGGCCCCCCTCTGACTATCACTGAGGGATAGGAATAACCTGGTTATCAGGCAGCTGGTATTGGAAAGACGATTATAGTAAATTAAAATGATAAATAGGGCTTGAATGGTTAAAATCTTGTTATTTGAGCTCCCTTTAGATACACTTTGACTTTTATCTAGTTTTTAATATTTTCTGGGTTTTGCTGTTGTTTTCTAGATTAGGTCTTATCTCTGCTGTATTTTGTTATTTTGGTACCTTTCTTGATTCTCTGTTATGTATCTTTCTGTGTTTGGGGGTTTATCAAACCCAGATTGGGTGAATCTGTAGAGGTAATAACTGGAGTAAGAGTTCTTGGGGTGTATTGATGGGGAGGAAAGAGGTAATGGGGAGCTGATATCACGTAGTATGAAAAGGAAGAAATTGATTATATGCAGTAATTGCACAACGCTGCTTGATCTGATAGAGCTATTGGTATGATGTCTGGATTATGCCCTAATAAAATGATCTGGGAAAAACATAAATTTTAAAAAATCAATTTTCATTTACATCAGGGCTATCACATTTTTAACAAAACTCAAGTGAATATTCCCAAATTAATTAAGTTTTCCCACAAGTTTACAGGAATGCTGCTGCTCCACATAACACAATACTTTTTAGCGTTTTAATGAAGGTCGGGAAGACCTCAAAGATGAATTCAAGGCAAGTCACCTCAGAAGGCTTTGGAGACTCTCTTTCTGGGTTTCAAAGGAATCCTCTTTATATTTTCTCAAGGATGATCACAGAGACTTCTCAGGAAGACATCTGAAGAGAATGGAAAGCTGCGCTGGGAAGGAGGAAGAAGGACAGGAAAATGTACCACGGCGTGTGTTCTGTTACGGCGCCATACCTGCTCCTCCTGGAGGGTAGCAAGGACTGTCTGACGAGCTCCTCATTGGGAACGACCCATCCACCTGACGCAGCCTTATCTGCCTTCCACACTGCTCTGTGTTCCCAAGCTCAGAGGACATTTAAAACGAACATGATTTGCATCCCTTGAACATGACAAAACTCCCATTTGACATGACATAAATTGAAGAGTGAGAATTCTTTGGGAAATGAATAGAAAGATGAAAACACTTCAGAAGCATATAGGCATAGATAAAGATATGACATGAAACAGTAGTTCATATTTTGATAGTTTTGTTTAATTAAGGTTTCTTTTTTTAATCATTTTATTGGGGGCTCATACAACTTATCACATTCCATACATACATTCATTGTGTCAAGCACATTCATACATATGTTTCCATAATCATTTTTAACAAGTTTCTATTATAAAATGCTTTTATACTTACCCTTGTGTGTGCGTATTAAACCTACAAGATAAAAATGATATGATTCTGCTCATTGCTGAACCATAGGTATTCACACCAACGTGGGAATACCTTGGAACTGTGGTTGATCTCTCCCCTGAAAACTAATTGTTGTGAGAAAAAAAGAAAGGCAATCCAACAAAAATTTAATTTGATTCTTTTAAATTGTAATTTATTGAAAGATGCTCCTGACCAGTGGTTGACAGTAACTGAAATCTCTATGGTGAAAAACTGAGAAATTTTCTAGCAACTGTTGGAACACACGGCCATTTGTGTATACACCAAGAGGACATCTGTCAGACACTCTAATTTCCTGGCCCAGTGGTACTGAGAATATCAACAACTTACTGCCAGATAGATTTGGATATCAGGGACAGGTCAGAGGTCCTTTTGAAGAGATTCATATGCTTTAAGTTTCTTCCTCCCCCCCCCCCTTAACACGATGTTTTAAATAACTTAGATAAAAGTGGGAGGCCTTCAGAACAGTGGTTTAAATGTTCTTAATGGTCTAGATGTATTCTCACTTCTTCTCAGGAATAAAGCAGAGTTCTCAACTTCAGCATCATTGCTGTGTGAGACTGGATAAGTCTGTATAGGGGCTGTCCTATACACTGTAGGATATTTAGTAGCATTTCTACATGTCAGTAGCCACCCCTACCTACCCCAATTATGACCATGAAAAATGCCTCCAGATGTTGCCACGTCCCACAGTGAGACAAAATTACCCCTCATTAACCACTGAAAGGATCTGCTGGGGCTTCGTTTTTGTTTTCAATCATTGTTTTACCCTTTTTTGCTCTAGAGTCAGAAATACAAGGATCAGTTATCTCAGCTCAACCATAGGATCCTTCACCTGGGTGAGGAGGCCTTTGTCCAGAAGGCTCAAAATGAGAAAAATCAAGTACCCGTTCAGTTGCTGACACTGAAGATGGATCGGGCTGGTCACCAGGTGAAAGAGCAGGTGAGTGGGCAGTGCAGAGTGGGAATATGAGAGCAACAACTTAAAGATATGGAGACATACACTGCCCCACACATAGCCAGGAAGCCTGGGGGAAAAGAACATGGAATATCATAGTTTTTTATAAATCTGCTTTATTTAGAAGAGTAGCATAAAGGAATTAAATCTTAAAAAGAGAGTGAATTCCTACAACCTTTCTGAAAAGACAAGTTGAAAATATAGATAGCAAGAGCCTCAAGAATCTCATTATAAGAAGTGAAACTTCACTGTTTGCAAATAATATGATTTTATATATTGAGAATCCTAAAGGGTCCACAAGAGACTAGCTGGAAGTCATAGAGGAGTTTAGTAGAGTAGCAGTATACAAGAGTAACAATTGACTTCTTCTATACCAGGGATGGGGGTACAGAAAAAGATACCAAGGAATCAGTATCCTTTGCAAAAGCTGAAATACCTGGGAATAAACTTAACCAAAAACCAAGACTTGTACGAAGAAAACTATAGAACATTACTATAAGAAGCCAACCGGGATCTACACAAATGGAAGCATATTCCGTGTTTGTGGATCAGAAGACTCAGTATTGTGAGAATGTTGATACTATCTAAAACAATCTACAAATAAAATGCATTGCCGATCCAAATTCTAACATCATTCTTCAAAGAAATGGAAACACTGATTATTAACTCCATATAAAAAGGGAAGAAACCCAGGATAAGCAAAGAACTCCCCAAGAAAAAGAACAAAGCAGGTGATCTCACATTACTTGACCCCAAAACCTACTTATACAGCCACAGTTGTCAAAACAGTCTGATACTGGTATACTGATACATGCTCCCTGTCACTAGCCACCCAGGAAATGCGAGTCAAAATGACCATAAAATCCCACCTAATGCCCATAACTAGCCCAATTAAAAAAAACAGAATGTGAAAGGGAGGATAGGGCGGAGGTAGGGGGAGGAATGAGGAGCTGATGCCAAGGGCTCAAGTAGAAAGAAAATATTTTGAAAATGATGATGGCAACAAATGAACAAATGTGCTTGACACAATGGAAGGATTACAATAAGTTGTACAAGTCCCCAATAAAATGATTTTTCAAAAGAAACAGAACAACAAATGTTGGAGAGTGTGTGGTGAGATAGGAACTCTTATCCCCTGCTGGTGGACTGGTAAATATGTACAGGCACTCTGGAAGGCAGTATGGCGATACCTAAAACAGATGGCAACTGAACTACCATATGATCCAGCAATACCATTGCTGGTATGTACCCCAAAGAAATAAGAAGCAGATCACGGACAGATGTTTCCCTCCCCTATGGTCATCACAGCAGAGTTCATAGTAGCAAAAAGCTGGTGGGTGGGCAGGAAGAAGCTGGAAACAGCCTACATTACCATCAGTACAAGAGTGGATAAAAACTCTGGTACATACATACAATGGAATACATCCCTAAAAACAACAATGAAACACCTCAAGTTGTAGAGGCATCTGGAAGATATTATGCTGAGTGAAGCTAGTCAAGCACAGAAGGATAAACACTGTGTGAGTCCACGATAATAGGAACATGCAGCAGAACGGGCACAAGTTCAAGTGTGCAGGCCATCCAGTCGTCTGGCTGGGGACCAGGCAGGCCGCTAAAGAGCCACACATCATCTGCTCAAAGTAAGTATCATGTAGGTCACTTGGCCGAAGGTCACCTCATGAGAGCTGGAATCAGATGGATGGGGTCGGGTTGATGCTGGTCCCTGAGAGGTAGCCATGTGGATTTGGGGTGAGGTCTCCCAGAGAGGGAATCAGCCCTGTCAGAGGAATGGGGCTTACTGATGCGAGGGGCAGCACAGGAAAGAAGAAAGGCAATGGTCAAATTTGGGGGAACATAGGTGCATGCCTGTTGAGGGGAGAAGAGGGAGGGCTGACATTGTGGGGGAGGGGTGTCCAGTGAGGTTGCTCTTGGGAGGACCTGATGCAGAGGGGTTAAGTGGAGAGCAAATGCTTTGAGAGTGATTAGGGCAAAGAATGTATGGATGTGCTTTATACAATTGATGTATGTATATGTATGGATTGTGATAAGAGTTGTATGAGCCCCTAATAAATTGTTTAAAAAATAATAATAAATTTTTTTAAAGTTGTATGAGCCCCTAATAAAATGATTTTTTAAAATACTGTATAAAAAGAAACCAAACTTGACCAACAGTTACCATGGGTGAAGGGGAAAGATCTGTTGCTTTGGGAGCATTGAGTTTCTGTCACTGTGGTCGATAGTTTGAAAAAAGATAACAATGATAGTTGTACAACATGAAGAATATTATTGAGCCTCTTCTCGCTCTGAATTATACAACTAGAAGTTGTGCAATTGGAAAATATTTCTGTACATTTGTGCCACAGTTAGAAAAAAATAAGTACATGAATTACAATGAGTACAAGGAAGAAGAAAAAGGTTTTGAATTAAATATTGTAACAATTGGACAACTTTTCTTGATCTGATTGAATTGTATGACGTGGGTGAAGTGCTAATACAACTGTTTTAAAAGATGTGATGCAAAACAATAATATGGATTATTCGGGAGAACATGATGCTGAGTGAAATTAGTCAATCACAAGAGACAGATATTGTATGAGACCACTACTGCAAACGGTTTTCATATTGAAAAATAAATAACGAGATAGAAAGAAACTCCATGTGGTTACAGATCAGATCAGGTTTTCTGGGATGTTAGAATTACAGAGTTAGATCATGACCAAGAAAGCCCCATGGAGCACTTCGACTCTGACAAATACATGTGTTGCCCTGAGTTAGAACTAACTCCACAGCATCAGTTTTCGTTATTAACTGCTGTCTCTTGTTCCCATTCAGGATGACGCTTAGGGTTGCCCGTAGGCATGCCCTGTACCCAAGATTAAAGTTTCATGCAGAATAATTTCACTGCCCTTAAAATTCTCTGCTCCACCTGTTTGTTCCTCTATTGTTCCTTGAACTCCTGCTAGTCGCTGACCTTGTTTCTGTCTCTTTAATTTTGCTTTATAATTGGAATCATGCATTATGTAGCTTTTTCAGACTGGTTTCTTGTACTTAATAAGTACTTAAGTTTCCTCCATATTTTTTTTCATGGCTTGATGGCTCATTTATTTTTTTTGCTAGATAATATTTCCATGATACAGATATGCTCGTTTGTTTAGCCATTGACCTGTTGAAGGACCTCTTGATTACTTCCAGTTTGGGGCAATAATGAATAAAATTACGATAAATATTTGTATGCAGGCTTTTATGTGGATACAGATTTTCAACTCATTTGAGTAAATACCTAGGAACACAACTGCTAAAACATATGACAGGCCTTTGGAATAGTGGTTACATTACCAGATAAGTATTGGACTGCTGACAGCGAGATTGACAGTTCAAATCCACCAGATGATCCGAGGGAAAAAGATAAGCCTATCTATTCCCATAAAGAAATCCTGTCAGAAACTCTATAGAGGGACGCTGTGAGTCAAATTGGCTTGATGGCATTGTTTTTGTTTTTTTGTAAGCCTATGTAAGAAACTGCCACTGTCGGATTCCTATGCAAAACACTACGCCCTGCGCCACACCTATACTCCTGACAGAGCTTGTTAGCATCCCATGTTCAGACAGAGGCTCGTAGCTAGTAACTTGTAGATGTGTACATTTCGCCCAAATACCATTTTAAATGTCTTGAAGTTAGTTCTTTTAAAACATAATTTTTTGATTGGTAACCTCCTTTTGTCAGGAAATACATGAAAAACAACTTAATACCACAGAAAAGCAAGTGGATAAAGTGGAAATGATCTTAAAGAATATGGAAACGCTTCTACAAGAAAAAGTAGATGAGCAGAAGGACCAGGTGAGTGATAAGTTCTTGTCATTTCCTCACAAACATCTTATATCTGCACACTTCTACCTCCTGGGTATTCACACAGCTGGTGTAGTAAGAGACTGTCTGGTCACAGACTCCGAGAGGCCATGTTCATTAGTTACCCCTCAGACTGAGCCTCTGTCAACACCTTATACTTGAACATGAAGTAATTTTCCACAGGATTCATAATTAATAGCAGTCAATAAAAGATTCTATTATATATATAAAACTAGCTTGTTTATTGTACTTATTTTCTTTTGGGTATCATTTTAAGGTTTCTTTTTTGAGATGGCCACATAACCTCAGGAAGGTTATGGATTTATTCATGCATCCTTCATTCAGCACATTGCCTACTGAGCACCTACTGTGTAGGAAAGCATTTTTCTAGGTAGACCTGAGATAAATAAGCCCTCATGGAACTTAAATTCTAGAGCTGATGAGAGCTAATAATAAGATTGTAGTTGGCCAAGGGCTTTGAAGAAAACACATTTTCCTGGACTGTAGAGTCAGGGTGTTAGGGGAGACTATACTGCACAGATAAGGTATCTGAGCAGCCCCTTAATCATGACCTAACATATATGAGTGGGTAAAAAAGAAAAACAGGAAAACTCCACTCTGTGGAGCTTTCATAGGATGCATTGTTCCTACTAGCTGAGCATCGAGCAACTTGTTCTGAGTTAGTGCACCCAGCGGCGTCGCCTGGGAAGGTTCTCTGGTCACAGTGAATTTTTTCATAAAAGCAGTTTTGCTCACACCTTGTTTTTTGTGATGGCTCATTTAAGAGAACTGCGTGTGGCTGTGAAAGTTTGCTTTCTGCTCCAGAAAAATGTCACAGAAACTGTTGTGATGTTGAATACAACTTACAAGGATAGCACTCTGAAAAAAACTCAAGTGTACCAGTAGTTTTCTTATTTCCAAAAAGGTAAAATGTCGATCGATAACAAACCTTATTCTGGATGTCCATCAACTTTCCAAACAGACAAAAATGTCCAAAAAATTCATCCACTTTTGCTTGAAGACCAATGATGGACCATTAAAAAGATGGGGAAGTTATCTGGACTATCTTGGAGCTTAGTTCAGTGAAGTTTAACAGAAGATTTGTGACAGGCCACCAAGAAGGAGTGTCAACTGGAAACAAGTCATTCTTGGAAAGAACAACTCTGAAGTGATCCAGACTTTTCTCAAGGTCATTACTGGTGACAAGCAAACTTCAGTCAAGCCAGGGGAAGACACCGTCATCACCTTGCCCAAGAAAAACTCGTCAAGTGAAATTAAAGATCAAGATTATGCTCATTTGATTTTTTTGATGTCCATAATATAGTGCATTTAGAGTTCCTTCCACTAGGTCAGACTGTTAATCAAACTTTCTATTTAGAGGTTTTGAAAATATTGTGTAACAATGTGCAACAAAAAAGACCTGATTTGTGGCAGATGGGGGACTGGTTTTACCATCATGACAATGCAACTGCTCACATGCCATCTCAGTGTGCCAATTTTTGACAAGAAACAGCATGCCTCTCTTGTCCCATGCACCTTACCTGACTTCACTCCATGCAAATTCTTTGTGTTTCCACCAATGCAGAGGAACATGAAAGGACAGCTAGTTGATGATATAGAAGAGATGAAGCAAAAAAATGAGAGAGGTGCTGTCAGCCGTCCAAACAGCTGAATTTGAAAAAAAAAAACAATGTTTCCAAGAATGGAAGCGCAGAATTGACAAATGTATTAGGTGTAATGGAGAGTACTTTGAAGGTGATAAGGTTGTTTTGTAAAAAAATTTAAATACAAAGCTTTGAAACAAAATTCCAGGTTTTCGGGGTACCCCATCGTATACCTCAAGTAGAAAACAGATTAGCATTGGGGGAAGCATGTTGCTCACTGGTGGAATATCACATGTGTTGTACTTGAGAATCCTTCCTGACAGGTGCTAAATACCGGTAACATTTCCTGATCACCAGACAGCCATAAATAGGCACCCACACACTTACACTTCCCTGTTCGTGGTTGTGGGGAAATAGTCTCGGCCCTGTAAAAGGTTTTGCTCTACCGAGTGCCAGGCACCATGCCTGTCACTGTTCTACTGTTCCTTTACTTCCTCCTGTCCCTCCCCTACTCCTCTTAAGTCCCCTTTCTCCTCTTCTTTCCATCCTGCCTTGCTCTTTTTTATTCCCCCACTCACTGGGAGCCCTCCTTGCCATAAGTATGTAAGCCCATTGTAAAGAAGCCTGGCCCTCTGGCCTAGCCCTCAGCCCTCCTCTCTGCTCTTTAAATGCCCTTCAAAGACTCTGTGCTCACAACCCTGCTTCTCTCCCTTCCATGCTCCTCTCATGGCTCAGCCACTGTTCGTCCCCCCTGCCTGGGTCTACACCTAATTCGCAGCTCAGCTTTCAGAATGGATATAGACTCCAAGCACTCGTACCCCACTGATCTCACTCTGGTCCACACCCCCTCACTTTATGCCCTCTCTCTGGCCTTCCTGGTTCTGCCTTGCATACCGGCCTTGATTTCTTCTTAGCACAGGCGCTGCAATACCTCTGAGATCTCAGCTCGCCGCGCCTCACACCTTCCCATCTTCTTCAAAGTAAAAGTCAACCTTGTCACGGTGTCCTTTAAGGCTCTCTTAGATTTAGTGTCCACTCCTGCCCTGACTTCCTGTCTATGTTTCCTCAGGAGCACACACCTTCAGCTATGGTGGCTGCCTGCTGCTACCTAGTCACCCGAGGCCCTGACCAGCTGCAAGGTCTTTGTAATCTCTCTTCTTGCTACCTGGTGTTCACATAGCCCCTAGATTCCTAAACTTACTTGGCCTACCACCCCTTTTTACAGGAAAAAAAAATCACTCATTGTCCACCTGACCATTAAAATCTTTTGTACTATTGCCCCTAATTCAGGATACGGTTTGGGTGTCTGCTTGTGTAGCGCCCCTGGATGCTTTGAGGCCCAGACATCGTCACTGGACTGTTTCACTGCTACCCAACGGGCAGTACCGCCCCCTTTGGGAAAAACTGGGATAGTCTCTGGACTCTCATTTTACTCAGAACTCCGTTCACATGTCATCTTACAGGAACAGCCTCGGGGTTTCTGTAGACAAGCAAAACCAGTAAAACATGTATGTAAATATATTGAGAAAATTGTACTTCGTGACTCACACACATGGGGGGGTTAGCACGTCCCATATCCGTGGGTCCAGTGGCAACTTGGAGACCTCTGCTGGTTCATGGGGTAGCAGAGGAACAGATGTCTGCAGGTTTATGAACTAGAACTGCAGGCCAGGCGTTAAGCAAAAACATAACAAAGAATCGAGACGGCTAACCACGATGACAAAATACAACAGAAATAAACCCCCATAGTTTTAACTGTTCGAGATTTTAGCTATTCAAGTCAGAGTTATCATTTTAATTTCCTATAGTCATCTTCAGTACTCTCATCTGGTAACCAGGTTCTTCCCATTCCTCAGTTTCATCGGAAAATCACTGGAGACTTATTCGCTGAGTAGCTCCTGCAAATGTATTTTGGCCTTCCGCTCTCATCCATTCCCTTCTGAAAACCAGAATCTCGCCTGCTAAGCTTTGATACTATTCCCTTCTTCCGATTTGGATTATATAATTTACAATCCATGGATAACAGATGTTGGTGTGCTTCTTCCATGTGGATTAGTTGACATCTCACTTAGATGGCTGCTTGTTTGGAAACAAGCCTTTAAGATCCCAGATGCTGTTCTGTCTGATTAGTGGGGCACCATCTAATTTCTTCACCAATGCTACCCTTAAGGGACCTGATCTCATTCAAGAACTTTTTGAAGCCCCCTTGTATTCTTGACCTTGATAGCTAAAGGTACACTGCTTCTGACAGGTATCAAGAAAAAGACATTGATTAAAGCAATAGCTATGTGCTGTCTTCCAGGAAATGTACTAATGTGCTCAAGCAGTGAAACCACATCTGGATTAGCAGTTACAATCAGAGCCACCACTGGTTAAGTTTATATCAATTCACTGTCACTCTCTTAAGATCCTTTTTTTTTTTTTGCACAAGACAGATAGGTAAGTTGAATGAGATTGTGGTGGAAATCATCCCCCTCCATTCTTCAAGTCTTTATGGTGACATTAATCTCTGCAGGTTCTCCAGCAATGTAATACTGCTTTTGGTCTAATATTTCTTTGAGGAAAGTTCTAATGGCTTCCACTTGGCCTTTCTTACTGTAATAACCCTTTCTCCATGTGTCAGGGATCCAAAATTCTGCCAATTGCATATTCTGGACCTGGAGAGATTATTACAGGATTATTTCAGAGACCACTGTACCCACTGTTGGATAGGCATGAGCTGACATTTGGGCCTCCTAGAATGAGTGTCAGTTTAGTGCCATAGGGATCCTTTGAGAAATATTAACTATCTATATTCTGACAGTGTAGTGGATTTCTACCTCAGAGGATTCATAGGAGTTGTGGGCCTATACACTTGCTCATCTTGGAATTGATAGAGCCCTCTAAGCATCCCCTGCATGTGTGGGTATGTCCATCTTGATAAATCTACTCTAACATTCCAATTTACTTCAGCTTTTAGATCCCTTTTCCAGTATATAAAAGCAATTCAACTTCATTCAGTATAGGCCACTTCATAGTCCTCATTGTCGTCCCGCAACAATGTAACTACTAGGTACTTTTCTGACGCCGTGAGCTGAAACATCGAATGAAGACTTGCCACTTGGCAGGCTCATAGCACTACACTCAGACTGACACAGTTCCCACACCTAATCCCGAGGCCTTTGTTTCTCCTTGTGTTCAGTAGGAAAAGCAAGCAGTCTCTGTCTGGAGTATGCCATACCTCCTCCTGGGCCACACTTTATGCCTCAAAGAAGTCGTGTCACGGGACAGTGGACTTCACACTAGTTATTGTTCTAAAAGCAAAAAGTGCATCTTGCAAAGCATTTGCCTCATACAAAGATTCCTGGGACACAGCTGTGGGACTATGGTCAGATGAGGATAAGAGGGCTGATTTTACTCTCGAAGGTGATTCAGGCAAAGAAGGTGGGTTAATCCCTTCAGATGGGGGCAGGAGGCTGGTCCTTCTGAAAATAAAAAAAGGTAATTCAACAATAAGGGCTCCATGTCCCTAGCTTGATCCTTTTATTGTCCACATTTTCCCATCTCAATTTTCAGGATCTCACATCTTCCCCGTCAAACCTTTCAACATAAGGGATTCAGTTGATGGTGTAATTAACTATTCTTCAGCTAGGACTCAGGAATGATGGTGGTGTGTGGGTTACAAACTGGACTGTTAGCTAAAGGTCAGCGATTTTAAAAGCACCAGCCATGCCCCAGGTAAAAGATGAAGTTTGTGCTCCGATAAATATTTATAGCCCCCAGAGCCCTCGAGGACATTCGATTTTGGCTTGTGCAGTCACTGTGCATTGCAGCCAACTCAGTGGTAGTGAGGATAAGACTCTGGATGGGTTTTCAGCAATCTCAACACTGCTACAAGAAATAAGACTTTATTTCAAGACCCAAATAGCAACTTTCAGGTCCTTTATGTACTGCTTGAGCCAGGACTTTGAAGCTCTGGACTCATCATTTTCTCTTTCCGCGTTGTGTATCTGAAAGCTGAACCAGCCAGCTTCACTATGCTTGTGGGTGTAACAAAAATGTTGAAAGATAATAATGAAATAGTAGTCACTCACAGCATTTTCTCTCACAGATGTTTGATCTAATGGTGGGGATATTATGCTTGTCTTTATTGCCACCTCATGCCATGGATTACTATGCCTCTTTACTATTGGAAGTCGAGCAATTAGTACTTTTAAATCCAGCCAGACTTGAGAATAAGTTCAGAAAGCATGCTGTAGTGGAGTTAACAAACCCAGGGACAAGAGAACAACAAGTGCTCCAAAATCAGTGACGAGGATGGTGTAAGAGGCCTAGTAGGGCTTGATCAAGGACAATGTAACTGAGCGGAATTGCTGAAACTCAAATGAAGGCTGAGCATGATAGTGGGACAAGAGAAAAGTAAATGGAAATAGAGGAAAGAACTACAAGGCAAAGGGCATTTATAGAGGTCTAAGTACAGGTGTGTACATATGTAAATATATTTATATATGATGATGGGGAAATAGATCTATGTGCATATAGTTATAGATTTAGTATTAAGGTAGCAGATGGACATTGGGCCTCCACTCAAGTACTCCCTCAATGTCAGAACACTTTGTTCTATTAAGCTGGTATTCCATGAAGCTCACCTTCCTGACATGATCGCTGAAGACAAATGGGTACATAAGCAAATGTGGTGAAGAAAGCTGATGGTGCCCAGCTATCAAAAGATATAGTATCTGGGGTCTTAAAGGCTTGAAGGTAAACAATTGGCCATCTAGCTCAGAAGCAACAAAACCCACATAGAAAAAGCACAACAACCTGTGTGATCATGAGGTGTCGAAGGGATCAGATATCAGGCATCAAAGAACAAAAAATCCTATCATGGTGAATGAGGGGAAGTGCAGAGTAGGGACACAAAGCCCATCTTTAGGCAACTGGAGATCCCCTCACAGAAGGATCATGGGGAGGAGACAAGCCAGTCAGGGTGCAGTGTAGCAATGATGAAACATACAACTTTCCTCTAGTTCTTAAATGCTTCCTCTCCCTCCCCCGCCATCATGATCCCAATGCTACCTTACAAATCTGGCCAGAGGATGTAGACTGATACAGATAGGAAATGGAAACACAGGGAATCCAGGATGGATGAACTCCTCAGGACGAGTGGTGATACCGGGAGTGTCAAGGGAATGTAGAATAGAAAGGGGGAACCAGTCACAAGGATTTACATAAAACCCCCTCCCTGGGGGACAGACAACAGAAAAGTGGGTGAAGGAAGATGTCGGACAGTGTAAGACATGACAAAATAACAATTTATAAATTATCAAAGGTTCATAAGAGAGGGGGACTGGGGAGAGGGGGGAAACAAGGAACTGATGCCAAGGGCTCAAGTAGAAAGCAAATGTTTGAGAATGATGATGGCAACAGATGTACAAATGTGCTTGACACAATGGATGATTGTGTGGATTGTGATAAGAGATGTAAGAGTTCCCAAGGAAAGTATATAACTAAAAAAGAAAGAAAGCATTCTGTGTTGGGCCGGGTTGACTAGAGAAACAAATCCAGAGATACTCATATATGTATAAGAAAAAGTTTTATCTCAAGAAGTAATTATGGATCAATAAAACATTCCATCCCAGTCCAGCTCTTCAGTCTATAAGTCGCTCTTCAGACTCATTAAGTCACATGCAATGATGCAGAATGCAGGACAATCACAGGCCAGTGGGTGTAGTTATGTGGATCCAACTGACCGTATCGTAGTGCTTGCAGCAGCCAAGAAAGTGAAGGCACAGAGAGTGGGGGAGGTGCCCAGGACCCTGCTTATGAGAACGTCTCGCCCACAGAGAGTCACCATCAGGGTGTGACCTGATTGACAGACTAAACTCTACCCTTACACTTTCATATATCTTCAAGTTGACATGAAATGATGTAACTACCACTTATTCTTTGAGTTTTGTTCTTCTAGAATCACTCTTGGTGCCAAATAGCTAAGTCTGAGTTCTCGAGAGGGGTGCATCAGTGAGATGCACACATACATACATATAAAGAGATTTGCTGCATGGTAGGGGTTTATGCAGTTGTAGAGGTTGGCAAGTCCCAAACCTACCGTATGTGTCCAGTGGAAGCTAAGGATTTCTGATGACTTGTGGGGTTGTAGGACTGGTGAATCCACGACCTGCTGGTTAGGCTGGAGACTTCTTCAGGTTTATAACACAGGAACTGCAGATCAGGCAACTAGAGTGCAGGTCAAGAAAGAGAGCAAACTTTGCCACAACTTCCACTTCGATAAAGGAAGCTGGCCACACTCCCGAGGCAATTTCCCTTTCAAATGATTGGCTGTTCATATCAGATCACAAAAATGAAAGTTGATTCCATTATGAAAAAGCACCTGTCAGACTGATGAGAATCATAGTCTAGTCAAATTGAGGTTTACATTAGTCGTTACAGTTCCCTCAACCAACTAGCTGCCCCTCTCTTGCTCCTTGCTTGGTTTTCTCAGCACTTCCCCCATATGGCATACTAAGTTTGGTTCTCATTAGCATATGTGGCGCACAGCCCAGAGACTACGTTCACCACTGCTTCGCTAGTGCTAGAGCAAGACCTGGCATGTGGGCGCTTACTGACTATGTTCTACAAGTGATATTTGGTGTTGACTGAACCCCATGCTGGGATTCTTGTGCCCTTGTATTTTGAATGAGGTCATTGCTAGTGTTTCCTGTCATTCACATCTGTGAAACCGTATGGGTTTGGCAGAAAGCTCAGACCCAGGAAACAGCAGTGGGGGTCAGGGCCACAGTGATTCCTAGGGCAAAGGGCAGTAAAGAACCAATAATTGTTGTCATTCTTTGCAATTCATTATTGTATCGTACAATAGTCTTTCTGAGAACTGTTGATTTGTGACTCTTGGGTCTTCCGGTTAAACTGATTCCCACAATTTCCCGTAAATTTTCTCCAGTACATAATTCATCACACCCTCAGTTGGAGGTCTCACTTCAGGGTAACAAGAAGTGTCATACACGCAATATTTTTGTTATATCCTTAAGAACCTAAAGTTATCATTTCAACGACCGTGGAATGAACAGGGTCGGGAGCATGTACTCCTTCCCTGCACTCACAGTAATGGGTGGCTCTCTTCCCTCTCTAGTTTGAAAACAGCGTGAAGTCCAATTTGCTGCTCAAGGAGCTTTATGTGGAGAACGCACACCTGCTAAAAGCCCTCCAGGTTACTGAAGAGAAACAAAGAGGAGCTGAGAAAAACAGCCTCATCTTGGAAGAAAAACTCAGAGCTCTCAACAAATTAATCAGTAAGATTTCTCCGGCATCCCTCTGTGTGTAAAGACTGCTTGCTTTCTTGGAATTCATTCTGAAAAGGAAATCTTAAAACCTGAGCCACTGTGATGCCTTAATCACTTGCAGCTTATTGGCCATGGTCCTCAGAAACAGGGCGACTGTGGTGTCTGGCTCGTTCCAGCAGCATCTGCTCTGTGCCAGATCCTGGGAACATACACGTGTTGGACAAGAGCACATTTTTATAAAACTCCCAATTTTACCACTGGGAAAACATGATGGAAACACTTGGTCAGGCCTGACAGAGAAAGTGGGTTAAGATAATGCAGTTCCAATACTGCATTTTCGACTTAAGCTCTCTTTGCCATCGAGTCAATTACAATTCGTAGTGACTTTGGCTTCAAAGATTAAAATGTAAAGTAGGGCTCTAGACAGCTTTATCATATTTTTCCTTTTAAATTTCATTTATGTTTTCTTAAGCAGACACACAACAAAACATACATCACTTCAGCAGTTTTTAATGTTTACAGTTTGCTGATACGGATTATATTCCTCCGGTCTGTAGCCATTTTCAGCATTTTTCAGTTGTTGCTCATCTGTTAGCATAAATTCACTCCCCTTAGAGTTCCAGGGGAGTCCAGGTGGCATGGTGATGACAGCGCTGGGCTGCTAGCCACAAAAGCAGCACTTTAAATCCAACAGACTTGGGAGAAAGACATGGCTGTCTGCTCCCATGAAGAGTTGCGGTCTCAGAAACGCACAGGGGCAGGTCTACTCGGTCCTGTAAGGTCATTGTGAATCAGAATTGATTTCATGGCAGTGTGGTTGGCTTTGTTTTTTGTTTAAAGTCCCAGGCAAATACTTCAAGTTGTTTTCCATTTTATTCCACATACATAGTTGTTAAAAGATCATCAAGCTCAAAGCAGACTTTTTTTTTTACTAGTTAAGCCAAACTATTACTTGGTTTCAAGAAGACATTATGGTACATTTCTGGTTTAAGGCAATAGTTTTAGGAGTTCAGCCACCCTCCATGGCTCCAGAAAGTTGGGAATTATGAGAATTTTCTATTCTTGTCTGTATTTTTGCCCCATTTTGTTCAGGATCCTTCTCTGAACTCTTTGATCAAAATGCTCAGCAGTGGTAGCCAGGCACCATGCAGTTCATTTGGACTCGTGACAAAGGAGGGCATTGTTTATGGAGGCAGCTAATTAGCCATGCATTCCAGAATCCTACTCTATTCGATTCTGTTGTTCCACATGAATCGACACCAACTGTGCCTGACAACTGAAGGAGGAGGTAGAACAGAAGCACCAAACATGTTAATAAGCCAACTAATGGTATGTCCCATGAAACCATTACCCTGAACCTAAGAGCTTTACTGTCTGGTTATTCAGCTCTGTCCTCTGTTACACTTCCCAATGGCTGCTGAGTGCAGACTTTCCAGAAGGGCTTCCCTCTGTAAGCAGAGTGTCCTCTAGACAATAAAGGAGAGGACTCTTGTTCGTTTGGAACCACTTTACCACATGTAAATATTGGTACTGTGGTTACACCTGTAGGCTTGTATTTATTGTACATTAATCTTTTTTTCATTGGAGTGTTTTTGCACTGGGAATTGAACTATATGTTAAAAAAAGATAAAAATATAGTTTTATACCAAAATTGATGGTCATTTGTTTATCTGAATGTACTACTGTAATGTGAAATGAGTCACTGTATTTGCAGTTTTTCAATTAAAAAATATCTATATTTCAATTTTGTCCTTTGTTCTTCAATTATAAAATATCTCAAATAATTAGAAAATACAGTTTTAGGAGAAAACCCATATACCCATCAACTAGATACATTTAATATAATATTTTGAAATTTTTCTTTTTAAAAGATATAAAATATTTTAGATAGAGGTGAAGGTCGTATTCTATTGATTGCAACCGTTTACTCGTCCTAAAGGCACGCACTATCCCAAAGATGGTAAGTAAGTCTCCTGGTCTCTTTGTACATTTATTATATATGCATTATATAGTCTTGATTAGTGTCCACCCTTTTACTTTTGCATGTATCCATTGCAACGGCTAAACAGAAACTCACAGACAAAATGCGTGATGAAAGAATTTAATAACTCAATAAGTTATAGTGCCAAGAGAAATGCTCAGGATAGGTGTTTAACAGGACACATTACAGAGTTTCAGGTATGCTAATAAACACCCGAAGTGGCATACAACTCTGCTATGAGCCTCAACCCAAAGACATTCAGCTCAGGCTCTGGTCAAACCCAGGTCTCCGAATTAAGTGCCCAGACTGAAGGACCAGGAAAACGTCAGTCTTCACAACCTAGAAATTGAAAACATTGTTCGGCACCCAGCTACCATGACCAAGTGTTATGAAAAGGATCACAACAGAAGGTTCTGTCTAGAGTGGGGGAGAAGTTAAGAACATAACCCTAAAGGATGCCAGGTTTACTGATCGAACAGAGATAGGCAGGACCTCCAAGATTTGCACTCTCCCCCTGCAGATTGGGAACTGAACTCAAATGGTACATTGACGGTATTGCTGCAATTAATGGGTTGAATCAGAATGCATATGAATTGTGGTAAATGATGTAAAAATATCACCTGATCTTTTGAGGGCAGGCCAGGTATGAGTGATAGGCTTTTTCACTGGGGTCAAGGAGGAGAGCCAAGCCCTTCTTTCAAAAGATATTTTTAATTAAAAGTTTCTTTTTTCATATAACACTGTTTAGGAATGAATAAAATGTAGCACAAAACCTGTCTCTTTCAGCCCTGCCATGTTCCCAAACATGCTCCGCAGTGTTCCCCTTGCTCATATGATAAATATGATTATATCTATCCATACTTGTTTTATGAAAAATGCTCACACTGTACAAGTTGTAAAGCGGTCCTTCAAAAATTAAGGACTGTAAAAATTATCCTTCAAAAAAAAGTTAAGTATTCCAAGATAAAAGCTGAGCGTTCATAGCTATTAGACTCCCATACAAGAAAACTTAAAGCCAGTCCTCCAACGTGAGAAATGTAAAGGAATGATACTAGAAAGTCACTCAAAGTTGAACACAAAAGGGAAAATGATGAGAACAAATGTACAAATGTGCTTGAAAATTGATATATTTATGGATTGTGATAAGAGTTATACAAGCCCCCAATAAAACTATTTTTTAAGTTGTACGAGCCCCCCAAAAACTGATTTAATAAAAAAGAAAGAGCTAGATCTGGAAATGGTGGAATGTCACCTGGCTTATATTCTTTTCTTATTTTTTGTACAATGACTATATTCCTTTCTCTCTTTTTTAATCATTTTACCACAATCCATATCTACACCCATTGTGTCAAGCACATGTGTACATTTATTTCCATCATCATTCTCAAAATACTTTCTTTCTACTTGAGGCCTTGGTATCAGCTCCTCATTTTTCCCCTCCCTCCCCACCCCCTTCCCTCATGAACCCTTGACAATTTATAAATTACTATTATTTTGTTATGTCTTACACTGTCCAACATCTCCTTTCACCCACTTTTCTGTTGCCTGTTCCTCAGGGAGGGGCTTATATTGTAGATCCTTGTAATCGGTTCCTCCATTCTATCCCACCTTTCCTCCACCCTTGAATTATCGCCACTCTCACCACTAGTCCTGAGGGGTTCATCTGTCCTGGATCCCCTGTGTTTCTTTCTGTACCCGTGTACATCCTCTGGTCTAGCCAGATTTTAAGATAGAATTGGGATCATGATAGTGGTGGGGAGGAAATATTTAAGAACTAGAGGAAAGTTGACTCATCCTTCCCTGTGGTCCCTCTGTGGGGAGATTGTTCCACTATCTACAGATGAGCTTTGGATCTCTGCTCCAGCCCTCTCGTTTTTATTTGTTACGTGTCTGCTGATGCCCAGTTCCTATGACTCCTCATGATCGCACCAGCGATGTGCTTCTTCCATGTGGACTTGTTGCTTCACTGCTGAATGGCAGCTTGTGTGACATCAAGCCTTTTAGACCCCAGACACTATATCTTTTAATAACCGGGCACCATTTGCCCTCTTCACCACATTTGTTTATGCACCTATTTTGTCTTCAGCGATTGTGTCAGGAGGGTAAACATCTCATGCTGCTGACTGGTTAGAACAAAACTTTCTCTTTTTAAAAAAATTTATGTATTGGGGCTCATGCAATTCTTATCACAATCCACACATACATCAATTGTGTAAAGCACACTTATACATTCATTGCCCTCATCATTCTCAAACTTCGCATTCCGCTTTGGTTCCTGGAATAAGCTCCTCATTTTCCTTTTTTCTCTCCCTCTCCCTCCCCGCTCCCCTCTCCCTCATGAACCCTTGATAATTTATAAATTATTATTTTATCTTATCTTACACTGCCAGGCGTCTCCCTTCACCCACTTTCCTGTTGCCCATTCCCCAGAGAGGAGGTTATATATAGATCCCCGTGATTGGTTTCCCCTTTCTACCCCTCCTTCCCTCCCGGTATCACCACTCTCACTGTTGGTCCTGAGGGGGTTCATCTGTCCTAGATTCCCTGTTTCCAAATCCCAACTGTACCGCTGTGCATCCTCTGGTCTAACCAGGTTTGCAAGGTAGAAGTGGGATCATGATAGTTGGGGGGAGAAAGTGTTTAAGAACTAGAGGAAAGTTGTGAGTTTCGTTATTGCTACACTGAAGCCTGAGTGACTCATCTCCCCACTACCGCTCTGCAACTGGATGTCCAGTTGTCTACAGATGGGCATTGGGTCCCCATAGAACAAAGTGTTCTTGAATGGAAGGAGGATATGAGTGGATGCCCAAAGTCCATCCCCTACCTCAGGGTATTGCCATATAAATATATGTACATGGGCCAATACCTCTATTTTTGTAGATTAATGTATTTACATATGCACACCACTATGTTTATACCTCTATCCATTGCTTTGCTTCCTTGGTCCTTCCTCTGTTGCCTTTTACCTTCCTCATGTCCCACTGCCACTTTCCCCTTATTTCTGCCTCTTGGTAACCCCCTTAGCTAGTCTACTGTTGCTCCAACATTACCACCACCCCCACCTTGGATCCCTATATCCTCATTACTGGCTCTGACACCCCAGTTGTTCCCCTGTCCATGGCGCAGCCTGCTCAGCACCCCCTTCCTCCACCACTCTGACCTCCCAGGTCTCCCTGGAACCGTTGGTCCCAATGCTCTCACCTCAAGCATTCCTCCCATACCTATCCTATATAGGTAGGTATACCGACTATGACATAGCCCAAAATGATTTTTTAAAATAAAAATAGTAAATCAATAAGAAAAATTTTTTAAAAAGAGAAAAGAACTATACAAAAATCCTGGGTCTCTTCGCTG
Source organism: Tenrec ecaudatus (assembly GCF_050624435.1). Taxonomy (NCBI): domain Eukaryota; kingdom Metazoa; phylum Chordata; class Mammalia; order Afrosoricida; family Tenrecidae; genus Tenrec; species Tenrec ecaudatus. The sequence continues at coordinate 118,679 of NW_027459674.1, forward strand.
GCCTTCAAGACTGTCCAGGAGCTGCCTCTCCCAGCCTGGAGTGCATGTAGACCCTACTATGAAGCACCAAACCATGAGGACAGCATGGTCACATGGAAGGATGCATGAAGAGAGAGAGCTACAGGCTAGGGAGAGGAGCCAGCATGCCACACCCACACAGAGGCAAGCCAGGAGAGAGGAAGAGAAAGAGAGCGGGACTAGACCCCACGCTGGCACGCCAGGCTCGGAGGATGACGTCCCTGGGGGAAGCTAATGGGACACAGAGGGAACTGGACAACTGACAACAGCTGGTGGCATGCTGTCCCCTTGCTGGAGCAGACTGCGACAAAGTATATTTCTTGATCACAATTGAATGTAAACAGAATTTGGTAACACAATGAAACTGAAATACACAATTATATGGAAATTAAACCATTATACAAACAACCAGTGAATATTTAGAGTCAAATGAAAATGAAGATACAACACACGAAAACATTTGAGACTCTGAAACTGTTAGGGTGGGGGAAGGGAAGTATACTTATTACCAATTAAGTGAAGGTTTACAGAGAAGTTCATCAGTTTTACATCGAAAAATTCATACACATTGATTTTGCACATCCACTCCAATACCTTCCATGTGCCATCCTACTTCCCCACTGGGCTTTCTCTTACCATCACTCCTTCTTTAGTAACCCTCTGGACTTTGTCATTGGGTAAATGCTGCCCTTTGGGTTTTAAGCTGTTGATGGTTTTAAAAAAGGTCATTTCAGTTCCACGCCTAGAGGACATTGGTTATATTCTTGGGGTATGCTACTAGACTCCATTCAACCAGTAAACCCAGTCTGTTTTATGATCATGAGTTCTGTTCCTCATTTTACCCCCATTCCATTGAGGACCTTCTAATGTGATTGTGTTCAGAGTAATAGGTAGCGGGAGTCAGGCACCATTTAGGTTTTCCAAGCTCAAGATTATAGAGACTAATGTTTGGGTTGTTCATCATTCTATTGTAATAATTGTATTCAACATGTCTTTTGACTTCACTCTTGTTTCCTCCGAGTGCAGAGAGACCAATAGTTACTACTGGCTGCTCATGCACAGTTTTTCTTATTTAAGTCACTTTTTTTAAAAAACAAAAATTTCAAAAGCGGACCTGATGCAAGGGGCTTAAGTGGAGAGCAAATGCCTTGAGAATGATTAGGGCAGGGAATGTATGGATGTGCTTTATACAATTGATGTATGTATATGTATGGATTGTGGTAAGAGTTGTTTGAGTCCCTAATAAAATGTAAAAGAAGAAAAGAGAAAAAAATGATTAGGGCAAAGACTGTACAGATGTGCTTTATACAATTGATGTATGTATATGTATGAACTGTGAAAAGAATTGTATCAGCCCCAATAAATTTTTAAAAAAATAAATTTAAAAAAATTCCTTTTATTTTTTTTTGTACTGTCCGACGTCTCCCTTCACCAACTTTTCTGTTCTGTTTTAATGTAATTTTTATCATTAAACTGTGAGTCTAATGGTAGCAAAATAGAACGTGTGTGTGTCTGTGTTAAAATAGTCATTAAAGAATAGAATTTAGAGACAGAGAATTTTTTTAAGTTTTTAAAAATATTTTCTATTGTTACTTAGGTGAAGGTTTATAGAGCAGACATCAGTTTTACATTAAATAACTCGTTAAATCTACCATTGTCTTTTCATTTCCAATATTTTTTGCCAATCTCTTGTTTTATATTGTCTTCCCTTCACAAAACTAACACCGGTCTACCCTCTAGCTTCCACAGACAGAGAACTTATTGTTGACAAAGGCCTAAAAAACATTAAATGGGAAGCAGACACCTCTTCAATAAATGCTATTGGAAATACTGGCTATCCACTTGCAGAAGAACAAAAAAAAGACGACTGCCTCACCCATGCACAGAAACAAACTCAAGATGGATCAAATTCCTAAAAGTAAAACCCAAAGCTCTCAGGATCAGAAAAATGGGACAAAACTAGGAACCCTAGTGCAGTAGATGGGCTATCAGAAATAACAAAGCTGACACAATCCATAGAAAACAAAATAGTGGGACATATTAAAAAATAAAAAAACTTGCATACATTAAAAGACTTCATTGAAAGAGTAAAAAGACCCATAGACTGGGAAAAGATATTTAGTAATGACATAACAAAGGACTAATTACTAAAATCTACAGAATTTACAAGGTGGCAAGAAAAACAAACTAGTAGCCCTATGAAAACGTGGGCAAAGGACCGGAGCAGATGATTCACAAAGGATGATACGCGAATAACTAATAAACATATGAGTAAGTTCTCTCAGTCATTAGCTATCCAGGAAATGCAAGTCAAAGCAACCATGAGATACCACCTAACACCCATAACTGTAGCCCAGTTAAAGTAAAAAAGCTGAGAACAGCAAATGTTGGAGAGTGTGTGGTGAGATAGGAACTCTTATCCTCTGCTGGTGGACTTGTAAATATGTACAGACACTCAGGAAGGCAGTATGGCGATACCTAGAACAGATGGCAACTGAACTACCATATGATCCAGCAATACCATTACTGAACATATACCCCAAAGAAATAAAAAACATCATAACCAGACATTTGCTCCCCCATGTTCATCACAGCACAGCTCACAATTGCTAGAAGCGGCCTCCATTCCCAACAATGGATAAAAAACCTCTGGTACATAAACATGATGAGTACTGCGCATGCCTGAAGAACAGCAATGAGACCCCTCATGTCGTGGAGGGCTCTGGAAGACATGCTGAGGGAAGCGAGTGAAGCACGAAAGGACAAGCACTGTGTGAGTCCAGAGCAGCAGGAACAAGCAGCAGAAGAGGCGCAAGCTCAAGCGTGCAGGCCATGCAGTCGTCTGGCTGGGGTCAGACAGGCCGCTAACGAGCTGGACCAGTGCCAATGACCTACACATCATCTGCTCCTGGTGAGTATAGTGTAGGTCACTTGGCCGGAGGTCACCTCACGACAGCTGGGATCAAATGGAGGGTGCGAGGGGGTAGTGGCTGTTCGCTGAATAGTAGCCATTTAGATCTGTGGTGAGGGCTCCCAGAGAGGGAGGTAGCCCCGTCGGAGGAATGGGGTTTACTGATGAGAGGTGCCGCACAGGAGATGAAAGGGAATGGTCAAATTTGGGGGTACATAGGTGCATGCCTTTTGAAGGGAGGGAGGGAGAGCTAACCTCCAGGTGGGGGACAAAAGACTGAGGATGCTCTTGGCAACAATAAATGGGAGGTGTCTTCAGTGGCATGCAATGGGTGGGCAGAACTGGTGTAGGGCATCTGGGGGGGGGTATCCCAGGAAAGCAGACCAGGTGCCATAAAATGCTGGGACACCAAATCCTGGATCTTTGGGGTGCATGCATGCTCCAGAGGCTACATCAGTGAGCCCCATATGGGAATCCCACTGGGTGAACTAGACTCTACCTCAGACACACTTGTAACATGAGGACTTAAGCGGGAAATACATGGTGCCTGAGGAAGCAGAAAACAGCTGTACCAAGAGTGGTGTACTGATGGTTGGTGGACAAATAAGGTCATGTTACATCAACCCCCTTTATGCTGGGTTAAGATATCTATTATTCTGGAAATCTTGTGACAGCCCCTCTACTGTGTGTTGCATGTGCTTGGGTATATTAAGGTGTGTCTCAGGGGTGCAGAACCATGGGGGTCATTTTCTTGAAGCTGTTATTTGTTTCTGCTTTTTAGTAAATGAGACCCAGAGACTTTGAGAAAGAAAATATAACAATAGTTTGGGGGGGCAAGGATAAAGAGGGTCGGGGGAAGTAAGAGGGAGATGATGTCAAGTAGTCTAGGAGGGAAATGTATGTGTGAAGACTGATTGTGGCAGCAATTTTACAATTCTGTTTGATGTGATTGAACTATGGAATAATATGACATTTGTATTAACTCCTAAGTTAGCAAATTTTTTAAAAAGCATAGATTCAGGAATGGTTTGGGGGCTCACACTTAAAAAGAATTATCATGGCCCTGCTCAGTACTCACCTTCATGAAATGATCACTGAAGATAAAGGTACTACAGCGAAGTGTCGCAAAAAAGTAGATAGTAGCACTCCCTCAATGTATGAATACTTTCTTTTATTAAATTGGCACTCTGTGATGCTCACCCTCCCGACACAACTGCTGAAGCCAAAGCGGGTGAACAAGTAAATGTGAAGAAAGCTGATGGTGCCCGGCTATCAAAAGAGATAGTGTCTGGGGTCTTAAAGGCTTGAAGATATACAAGCGGCCATCTAGCTCAGAAGCAACAAAGCCCACATGGAAGAACACACCAGCCTGTGTGATTGCATGGTCCCGAAGGGAACAGATATCAAAGAACAAAAAATCAAATCATATGCTGCACACCTCCATGATACAATCACCGAAGACAAACAGGTGCATAAGCAAATGTGGCGAAGAAAGCTGATGGTGCCCGACTATCGAAAGAGATAGTGTCTGGGGTCTTAAAGGCTTGAAGGTGAACAAGCGGCCATCTAGCTCAGAAGCAATAAAGGCCACATGGAAGAAGCACACCAGCCTGTGCAATCACGAGGTGCCAAAGGGACCAGGTATAAGGCATAATGCAATATATATATATATATATATATATATATACATATATACACACACACACACACACCATAGTGAATGAAGGGGGAAGTGCAGAGTGGAGACCCAAAGCCAATTTGTCGGCCACTGGAGATCCCCTCATAGAGGGGTTTAGGAGAGGATATGGGTCAGTCAGGGTGCGATGTAGTACCGATGAAGAACACAGCTTTCCCCCAGATCCTGGATGCTTCCTCCCGCCACCTACCATGATCCGAATTCTACCTTGCAGGACTGGATAGGGCAGAGGTTGTACACTGGTGCATATGGGAGCTGGAGGCACAGGGAATCCAGGGTGGATGATACCTTCAGGACCAGGGGTGTGAGGGCCGATGCTGGGAGAGTGGAGGGTGAGTGGGTTGGAAAGGGGGAACTGATTACAAGGATCCACATGTGACCTCCTCCCTGGGAGATGGACGCCAGAGAAGGGGGGGGGCGGTAGACTCTGGATAGGGCAAGATATGACAAAATAACAATCTATAAATTATCAAGGGCTCATGAGGGAGGGAGGAGCGGGGATGGAGGGGGGAAAAAAGAGGACCTGATGCAGAGGACTTAAGTGGAGAGCAAATGCTTTGAAAATGATTAGGGCAAATAATGTATAGATGTGCTTTATACAATTGATGTATGTATATGTATGGGTTGTGATAAGAGTTGTATGAACCCCTAATAAAATGTTTTTTTAAAAAGTACTAAATCTAAAAAAAAAAAGAGTGGCTGAATTACAACACTAACTGAACCCTCTACTTAGAATGATTTCTGATGTTAACAGGAGAGCATGGATTGGGACTAAATGGGAACCTGAAAGTTACGGTGGAGAGGACTGTGCTACGCTGAGTTTTCTAGAGAAATAAATCAAACTACACTCAAATAACTTTATAGCAAAAATAAATTTACATCAGGAAGCCCAGCCCAGTTCAACTCAAGTCCATGGGTCAGATGCTAGATGAAGTCCCCTTTAGACTCACCCAGCTTCCAGCCAATGAAGCAAAGGCAAAGCAGGAATCGGGAAAATCACAGGCCAGTAGGGGCAAGAGCATCTGGATGTAAGGTCAGCAGGAAGAGGGCAGGGCACTGCAGCTCCTATGATCAGCAGGCCGGCTCGGCCATGAATCCTAGAGATGCAGAATCAAGGTAAGCAGGATGGAGGGAGAGGGAAGGAAAGTTGTCCATGGCATCTCTCTAAATTGGGCACCTCCTCCAAGGAGAGGGCCTTATTGAGATTGAACTCTACCCATACTTCCACACAGATGCATCAAACTGATATAAAATCGAACCATCATAGGGACACATGGAAAGATTATTCTCAGAAATATCAGAACATGGATCCTTGACATGCCATTGAGTTACTTCAGCCAACAACACTACCACTCACATCTGAAGAGTTTAATCCGTCATTAGTAAAGCCATTGTCCCCTCCACCTGCACTTGAGCTTAGCCCAACTTTCCCTGCTGATAGGGAACCTCGAGTTGTATCTGGAGCATTCCCTGCAGCAGATGCCTTGCAAGATAATGCTGACACTTGCTGGGAAACACCTTCGACACTCATGCCTGCTTCGACACTGCCTCTAAACTTGTCTCAGTAATCCCAAAGGTGACCTCCAAATATTGATCCAGAAAGAGCTGTGCTATCCTCTTAAAGGACTGCTAGCATTTTCTAGTATGTACAGGCAGAGACCCGAGGAATGTGTGCGGGAGTGAGATGATGATGCAAGGAGCGAACGGTTGCATCACTCTGAATGTGTTGACATGGACCAACTAAGCACTGATCCTTCAGTCAGTGTTTCAGCACCAGACGTTAGGACAGAATCTAATAGTTTATCTGTTTGGTTTACTGAAGCAAAGCTTCTGCAGTGGCTTAGAGCAAGTTAAGTTGAAGTACCAGACCTAGCTTGGTATACTTTAGAGGATTAAGGGAATGGGCGTGTTTCAGGGCAGACCCATAGACTCACAAATGGAATGCACTGAGGACACACCTTTTCTCTCAGTGGGAAACAAATTTCTGAAGGGATCTTAAGTATCTCTAAAGACTGCTGTGATTGATATTTTATTTTGAGCCAGTTTTGACAGTGGAAAATACCCTAATTAAGACGTTTGCACATAACATGGCTGATTGGGTCCCATGGTAGTAGGCGGTAAGCAGTAGCATTTAACAGAGACAAGGTGGGTGTGGTTGCCAAATGGTTAGCAGAGTCAAAGTAGTAACAGAATAGCCTGATTTGTATGGCATTGGATACCTAAGCAGAGTGTCCCTAGGAGTGAAATAAATGAGAAACCTACCAAATCTATCATTGATCTGTACAAGTTGAAAAATTCTAGGCCAGTTGAATAGCAGTCTAATTCAAATAGCCAGATATAGAGTCGCAAATGCTCGATCAATTCCCAAAAATTGAGCCAGTTCACAAACCCTTCATTTACGGGGAAGCCAGGTCCCTTTGAGGAAGGCACCCACTACACTAATAAAAAAAATGCATAGTTAGCCTTTCTCCCAGGCCTGCCCAGTGGAAACTGCGCCTTTTATAAGTGACAATTCATTGGAGAAAGGAAATAATCAGACGTTGGGGATGGTTACTGGACATTGGCTCCAAACTGACATTAATCTAAGTGACCCTAAATTTTAATGTCCCACAATCAGACTAGGAGCATATAAAGGTCAAGTTATAATGGAGTCTTAGCTCAGGTTGATCTCACAGGGGATCCAGTATGAGCCCAAACCTATCCTATAGTAATTTCCCTGTTCTAGAACACATAAATGGAATAGACAGACTCACTGACTGCCAGTACCCCATATGGCTACCTGACTCTAGAACATGGACTACTATGGCAGGGGCAGGAGTGGAAGCTAGTAAAGCTACCTCTACTTAGGAAAATGGTAAAGCCAACGCAATTATGTTTTCCTGGAGGGATTGCAAAGATCAGGGTGCAAAGATTGCACCATCAAGGAATTGAAGAATATAGGGCTGGAGACCATTACTTCCGAACTGAGCTGTTGTCTATGGGGGGGACTATCAAACTCTAGAACTATGTGGTTTGTAAGGGTCCAGGTATAAGCTGTGCTTACACACACACAAGCACCAGCAGCGGTTAAGCCAGTTTTTAGTGTGGGGTTTTTTAATCACTTTATTAGGGGCTCTTACATCTCTTTTATAACAATCCATACATCAGTGGAGTCAAGCATATTTGTACATATGTTGCCATCATCATTTTCAAAACATTTTCTTTCTACTTGAGCCCTTGATATCAGCTCCTTTTTTCCCTCCCTCACCCACCCTCCCACCCTCAAGACCCTTGATAAATTATTATCGTTTTCCTATCTTACACCATCTTCTGTCTCCCTTCACCCACATTGCTGTTGTTTGTCCCCCTCAGGGTGTGGGGGTTATGTCTACATCATCATTGTAATCAATTCTCTGTTTCTCCCCCTTCTCCCCCTACATTCCCCCTAAGTGGCCTACGCTGATAGTATTGCTACTCCCATTACTGTTCCTGATGTGTTTATCTGTCCTGGATCCCGTGTGACAAGAGCTCTTATCTGTACCATCTGGTCTAGCTAGATTTGTAAGCTAGAACTGGGATTTGTAAAGTAGAAGTGGGGTCATGATAGGTGGGTGGGGTGGGGTGCGGGAAGCACTAAAGAACTAAAGAAATGTGTGTCTCGTTGGTGCTGTACTGCACTCTGGCTGACTTGTCCCTCCTGTGAGGGATGTCCAATTGTCTACAGATGGGCTTTGAGTCTCCATCCGACTCCCTTCATTCACATCATATGATGGTTTGGGGTCTCCTGATGTCTGATACTGTTAGATTCCTCAGGTGGAAATACCTGGGTCATTGGCTTCCCATGAGAATGAATTCACACCGAAGCCTGGTTTGTGATCCAAGTGAATTTTTATAAAGGATAGAAGTGTAAAGGTGAAACTGAGGTACAGGGAGGAAGACAGACATAACTGACAGGACAAGGAAAGCAGAAACAGAAATAGCTTTATTAGGTGGGGCAGTAGGGCGGCTCCTGCGGCTCCCTGCCGAGGTTTCGTGACCTAGGCGGACAGGTCAGGGAAGTCCCATTCAGCAGCTGGGGGCGAGGGTTTTTACAGGGGTAGTGAGGAATGTATGGCAATTAGCATATGGGGTCTGGAGACCTGGAGAATTGCTTGTCATCTCCTTGCAATTCTGACTTTTCAGGGCCCTCCACTGGGAGGCGTGGTTGACAGTACTGGTTGACTCCATTGACTCAATTAAGCTCACCTGGCCTAGATTGAGGTCCTCCCAAGAGTACTGGCTTCGTCTCAACTGCCTGAATTTATTCATGCCATCCAGCCTGGAGCAGCTTCCCACAGTCTGTAAGGGTGGAGGGAGGCCTTGGCAGGTAGAGGTAGAGGTTTCTGCCTCTAGCTCCCTAACACTTTCTGATCCCATCTACACCTTGTGATCACACAGGCTGGGCAACAATTTTATTAAAGCATAGATAGAATCATTTCCAAAGAAAGTATGTGAGTCCTTCTGGCATGGTGAAAAGGATACCTTAAGCATAGATAAAATATGCTTTGCTCCCGGAATGTAGTGGGGGCCCCTTTCACAAATTAAGAAGGGTCATTCATTGTCTAGGGGAAGACTCCTAGTTTCTAAAAGACAGTTTTAAAGGGGAGGAGTTTGCCACTCCACAGATGTACAATTAGCTTTCTAATTAGTTATTTAGACCACCCTTGAGGCTCTTTAAATTGCAATCTCAGCTTTTGTCTCTGGATCAGTGTGCTGTCAGATTTATCTCCAGCAGCACTGCTGTGTGAGGACATTCATTAGGGCCTAGCTTCAAGGTTGACCTGCTTACTAACCTGTTCTCACAAGGTCTTCTGTTAATTCCCATATTGCAGGCAGAAAATGCCTCTTCTGTCCCTGTCAATTTGGTCAGTGCAAAAAACAGATGGATCTTTGAGAATGGCAGGGGGTGCCTGGAAACTTATCCAGGTGGTGACTCCAATTGCAGCTGCTGTCCCAGAAATGGTTTTATTGCTTGAGTAGATTAATACCTCTTCTAGTATCTGATAGCAGCTACTAATTGGGCAAATGTGTTTTTCTCAATTCCAGTTTTAAAGGAGCAGCACAAGCAGTTTGCTTTAGCTGTTGTGGCAGTTAGATGTTATGTCAACGTGACCCTGTGGGAAACTGTAGCACTAGTCCCACCTATCAAACAGGTTACAGCCTGATGACTCCTCCTAGGGGATATGAACTTTCAAATAAGAAAGACAATGAGAGCAGCAAGAGGAGATAAGCAGCACCTGAGAGGGGATTGAGGGGCAGCTGGGAGGAGGAGGATGACCAAGCAGCACACACTGCAGAGAACAGCGCAAAAGAGTTACTGAAAGGGATAGCACTTCCAGACCACAGGATTGTCACCATAAAGATATGTAGACACAAATAGACTACAACGAGAGAGCAGAAACACCAGCCAATTAGAACCGCTTAGGGCATCTCCCCTCGGCCGCCTGAGGGGAGATTCCCGGGTCTTTGAATTGGGAAGCTAGCTGAGGGGGTGGGGGGTACGTGCCAGTGGGGTGTGATAGAGCAAAAGGATCATAATTCGAAGTGACCAGACTGGGACCAGGGAAAATAAAAATATAAATTTCTTTGGCTTCCTGCCAAGACCAGAAGACTGCCAGTGGAGATCCCCCATCTAGGACTCACTCCTAGTAGTGGGTACTTCACAGCTTACTGAGCCTCACAGGGCTGAGAACAGGGCAGCTGAAAGCAGGTGTTAAGTGATTAACACCAAGAGCTCCAGCCCCCTCCTGAGGTACCACTCAGCACAACCCCTGATCAGAAGACACCCCAAAGGCCTGGTACCTTAAATAATTGGGCCACTCTGAGGATTTATTTTCTAATTACTTGTTACACATACCTGGATTGCATACACCTGACTCATTGACTAAGTATTTGCATCACAAAACAAGAAGCTGGAGCAGGTTTGGCAGGCAGAACAGGTTTTACAAGCCCAGGCAGGGAATTTATATAAGGGAGCTTATATATATCATTTGTATATATTTGTATGATATATTACTTTACGTTTTTTCCTTCCGATCTCATTGGTTTATTTCCTAGACCCCTAACACCCCATCTACCTACTAGTTCGCACCCACAACAGAGACTAAGCTCTGTGTGAAGCTTAGTGTCCCGGACAAACATACATTAACAGCTCTCCTGCATCTTATGCTAGTATGATTTTTCCTATTACTATTATTAAAACTGTCATCTCTTACCCCTTTTCTTTCATTTTCCTTTCTTTAGTCTAAATATCCAAAGTTTTACTTCATAACATCATTAACCTGTCTTTTAGTTTCACTGTACTGATCATCAAAATTTTTCTTACATTTTCAGACTCATAAAACCAAAGACTAATACTACTATCACAATATTTAAAATTGTTTTTGCTCTCAAATACTAGTACCCATTGATCCATCGTTGCAAATGAGGCATTTCAGGGCCAAATACCCCTTCCTTTAACCTACTATATAACACTACCTGATCCTCCACCCTCTTTTTTAACCTACTGCTTCCTTCACTCTCCCAACACTCATAACATTTCCTCCCCAAATTTCATATGACTCCCTTAACACATAAATTAGCAACCTCCCTCAGACACTTAATACAAACTATCCATTAGCCCTCTACTGCACCACCTAATAGAGTTAACCAGTTCCAAATAACATCGCCTACATAACACTCCCAATAGACTCCAAGATGACAAGGAAACAACAGAAGATATTAGTCACACACACACACACACACACAAAACAAGAGAAACATAAACAAATAACCAAATAGCAATCAGACTTAAATGTAATACCTGAAACTGTACAAGTTATGGATTTCCCAGAAAAAGAATGTAAAGAATGATGTTTGTGCTCATGCAACAGCTGAAAGAAGTCTGAAAGGAAAAATAAAACAATAGAAAAGCTATAACCTCATTAGAGAAACAAACAGAAACACAAAAATCAAACACTACAATAAATAGCAGAATTACAAAGCAGGGGTGTCAAACTCAATTAAAAAGCGGGCCATTTGGTGCAACAGGCAAGATTCACATGGGCCACATCACATTTACAAATTTTGTTCAATTTCTATTTAGAAGTGAGGATTCAGGAATATGGATAGGATAATTAAAATACTATAATAGCTTTTATTTAAATATTTATTTTATTTAATGTATTTATAAAACTAAAATTATTGTTTTACCCTTAACTTGACAGTGCTTTCCTTCTACTAGTTTTCACTACGTCTTATGTTGTGACCGGAAAATATAACAAGGTAACTAATAAAAAACACCAAGATTTGGGCAGCTGACAAACGTGATGCACAATTGTAATGGCTTCCCTCTAAAAATGGTCACTAGCACTGCTGCTAGGTATGATCATAACAGCACAACCCAGAGTGCTATTTTTCACCTTTTCACTATTGGGATCTCTTTACATTATGTGACACTGAGAGTGGCAGACAGATCGCTTCCAATCATCACTGGAACTAGGTCAGTGCATTTATACACATCCACAGGCCCCCCAGAAAGCACTGGGCCACATGTATACTCATCTTCAGATAAAGGGTTAACGAGGGAATTGTGTGTACGGTATTGCCTCGATCTCCCCTAAGTGCTATTTTCTTCATAACAATTTTTTTCTATTTTCATTTTATTTCAGAGCATCGCAGGCCACAAAAAAGCTCCTCAGGGGCTACATGCGGCCGACAGGGTCAGTTTGACACCCCTGCTATAAAGGAAAAGCGGGAGGCTGTAAAAAAAATAGAGATACAGAATTGAAGAGATAGAAACCCAAATTAGTGAACTGAAAGACAAATCTATAGATTCCAATCTAAAGGAAGGACAAATAACCAAAAAATGCAAAAGAGACTGAGAAAAGCTTGATAATAATGTGGGACACCATTAAGAGGAACAACCTGCATCTTGTAGGAATTCCAGAAGAGGAAGAAACAAAGTTACATCCACACAGAGAATAGTCCAAGAGCGCCAGCCAAAGAACTTTGCTCAATGTCTAAAAGAGAAAAAGATGATTGTTTAGGAAGCCAAAAGAACCCCAGCCAGGAGATATTCTAAAAGGCAAACTCCACGGCATATTGTAGTCAAGATGTCGAACATCAGAACGGAAACAACAAACAATCTAAAAGCACCTAGAGAAAAAGATCAATTACACACAAAGGTTCAGCAACTAATATGGTGGTATAATACAATTATTTCAAGACAAGAAAAGGCCAAAGCAAGACCACCATTACAAAAAATACTCAATGAAGTACTGTGGCCAAAAAAACCAACAGCAACAACACACAAACCTGAAACCAACATTCAAGACAATTCCTCACAAAAAACAGCACACACAGAACAACACCCAGAGCAAGGGAACGACACAGGAAGAACAAAGAAACTGAACACAATACACATCCAAACACACAACACACGCATATATAAACCAAAATGGTGGAAACAAATACACATACATGTCAATAATTTCACTGAATGTTAATGTACTAAATACACCAGTACAGAGACAGAGAGAAGCTGAATGGATAAGAAAGCAAGCCCCATCAATATGCTGCCTACAAGAAAAACACCTCACAAACAGAGACTTGACGACATTAAAAATCAGAGGTGGAACAAAAGCATACCCAGCAAACAGCAACAAAACTCAGCAGGGGTAACAATATTAATCTCCAAGAAGATAAACTTCAAGGCAAACAACATAACGAGAAAAGATTGAATACTACATAATGATAAAGGGAAAAATAGCTCAGAAAACCATAACTATAATAGTCATCTATGCACTCAATGAAACACCTTTGAAATACATCAGATCCTCAAAGAATTGAAAAAGGACCAAGACACATCGACAGTAAGAACAGAAGATTTCAATACACCACTCTCAAAGAAAAAAAAAATGTCACGAAAAAAGGCAATGAAGACCAAAAAAAGTTTAATAACACAATCAATAAAAACTATCTTGGATGTATGAGCCCCTAATAAAATGTTTTCTAAAAAAACTATCTTGGAGGGAAGATGGTGACTGAGTAACACATACCAGAGGGACTCCACAGAAATCAACCCAGGAGAGCTAGTAAGAGGGAAATTCAACACTGCTGGGTCGCAGGAGGCGCATCATAAAGATAAGTAGGCACAGATCCACAAGGTTTGAAGGGACTGGGGGGCCCTCAAAGTTTAGTATTAAGGTAGTAGATAGACATTGGGCCTCCATTCAAGTACTGCCTCAATGCAACACTGTGTTCTATTAAACTGGCATTCCATGATGCTCACCTTCCCAACACAATCGATGAAGACAAATGAGTGCATAAGCAAATGTGGTGAAGAAAACTGATGGTGGCAAAAGATATAGTGTCTAAGGTCTTAAAGACTCAAGGTAAACAAGCGACCATCTAGCTGAGGAGCAACAAAGCCCACATGGAAGAAGCACACCAGCCTGTGGGATTATGAGGTGTCAAAGGGATGAGGTAGGAACCATCAAAGAACAAAAAATATTATCATTGTGAACGAGGGGGGTGCAGATTAGGGAACCAAGAGAGACTCATCTGTAGACAACTGGACATCCCCTTACAGAAGGGTTGGGGGGTGGGGCGAGACAGCCAATCAGGGTGCATTGTAGCAACAATGAAACTTACAACTTTCTTCTAGTTCTTTAATGCTTCCTTCCCCACCACTATCATGATCCCAATTCTAATTTACCAATCTGGCTAGATGAGAGGATGTACACTGGTACAGATAGGAACTGGAAAAACAGGGAATCCAGGACAGATGATCCCTTCAGGACCAGTGGTGAGAGTGGGGATACCAGGAGGGTGGAAGGAGGGGGGGGAGGGGAAACCGATTACAAGGATGTACATATAACCTCCTCCCTGGGGAATGGACAACAGAAAAGTTGGTGGAGGGCGATGTTGGACAGTGCAAGATATTACAAAATAATACATTGCCAAGGGTTAATGAGAGAGAGGGCAGCGACGGGTGGGGGGGGAATGAGGAGCTGATGCCAAGGGCTTAAGTGGAGAGCAAATGTTTTGAGAATGATGTGGGCAACGAATGTACAAATGTGCTTGACACAATTGATGTGCTATGGATTGTGATAAGAGTTGTATGAGCCCCCAATAAAATGATTTTAAAAAATAAAGATTTATTTGAACATAAAAAATAGATATAACTGATGGCATATATTCAATCTTGTTTTGTTAGGTGCCACCCAGTCAGTTCAGACTCGGTGACCCTATCGACAACATAAGGAAACAGTGCTTGTTTCTTGTGTCATCCTTACACACGTTTTCTCTTTGAGCCTATGATTTCAATCATGTCAATCCATCTTTTTTGCTGTGCCTTTTCTGTAACAAGCATTCTTTCAGGGACTGGTCTCTACTGAAAACCTGTCCAATGTCCAACATCTTGCCATCCTTGTATCTAAGGAGCATTCCGGCTGTACTTCTTCCAAAACAGATTTGTTGTTGTTTTTTGGCAGTCCAATTACTTCCAATATTTTTCACAAGCACCATAATTCAAATACATCGATTCTACATTGATCTTCCTTAATCAATGTCCAATTTTTACATGTGAATGAGATGATTAAAAATGCCATGGCCCCCAAAAGACTGGACTGGAAAACGCTCCTAAGGGCCAGCAAACGATCCCTGAACTAACTACAAGCTTTTCTCTTGTGAACTGTTTTGTTCTGTTCTTTGTCAGTGGTTTGTTTTTGTTGTTTTGTTGCCTGGTTGTATACTGTTGCTTTGTTTTCCTCTGTCTTGTTTTCGTGCATGTTAGTGTCTCCACAGGTCTGTCTGAATAGGACAGGCTGGATGAACTATCTGGAGGAAAAACAACGGGACCGACAGTGCCGGGGGGACTTGTTGTGGGGGGGGTAGAGGGGTATAAGGAAGTGGTGTTAACAAACCCAGGGACAAGGGAAAAACATGGGACCCCAAATGGTAGAGAAGGGGGAGTGGCAGGCCTGGTGGGAAATGATCAAGTGTAAGGTTGCTTAGAGAAGAGGTATACTCTAGCCCAGGTGGCGACGAAGCATGGTAGTAGGGCAGGAGGAAAGTCAAGGGAGATGGAGGAAAGAGCTAGGAGTCAAAATGCATTCATGGAGGTCTAGATAAATACATGTACATGCAAATATATATAGGAGGATGTGGAAATAGATCTATGTGTCTATATTTATAAGTCAAGTATTAAGGTGGCGGAAGGACCTTGGGCCTCTACTCAAACACTCCCTCAATGCATGAATACCTTCTTTTATTAAATTGGAACTTTATGATGCTCACTCTCCCGACACAATGGCTGGAGCCAAAGTGGGTGAACAAGTAAATGTGGTGAAGAAAGCGGATGGTGCCCGGCTATCAAAAGAGATAGTGACTGGGGTCTTAAAGGCTTGAAGATAAACAAGCAGCCATCTAGCTCAGAAGCAACAAAGTCCACATGGAAGAACACACCAGCCTGTGTGATCGAGTGGTCCCAAAGGGATCAGTTACCAGGCATCAAAGAACAAAAAATCATATCATTGACTGCACACCTCCATGATAGGATCGCTGAAGACAAATGGGTGCATAAGCAAATGTGGTGAAGAAAGCTGATGGTGCCCGGCTATCAAAAGAGATAGTGTCTGGGGTCTTAAAGGCTTGAAGGTGAACAAGCGGCCATCTAGCTCAGAAGCAAATAAGCCCACATGGAAGAAGCACATCGGCCAGTGCGATCCCGAGGTGCCCAAGGGACCAGGTAAAAGGCATCATGCAAAAAAAAAAGATATATGTGTGTGTATGTATGTGTATATATGTGTATATGTATATATGTATGTATATATGTATATATATATCATAATAAATGAAGGGGGAAGTGCAGAGTGGAGACCCAAGGCCCAAGTGTCGACCAATGGAGATCCCCTCATAGAGGGGTTTAGGAGAGGAGATGGGTTAATTAGGGTGTGAGGTAGTATCGATGAAGAACACAGCTTTCCCCCAGATCCTGGATGCTTCCTCACCCCAACTACCATGATCCGAATTCTGCCTTGCAGGGCTGGATAGGACAGAGGCTGTACACGGGTACATATGAGGGTTGGAGGTACAGGGAATCCAGGGTGGATGATACCTTCAGGACCAAGGGTGTGAGGGAGGATGCTGGGAGAGTGGAGGGTGAGTGGGTTGGAAAGGGGGAACTGATTACAAGGATCCACATGTGACCTCTTCCCTGGGAGAGGGACAGCAGAGAACGGGGGAAGGGAGACTCCGGATAGGGCAAGATATGACAAAATAACGAGGTATAAATTACCAAGGGCATACAAGGGAGGGGGAATGGGGAGGGAGGGGGGTGGAAAAAAGAGGACCTGATGCAAGGGGCTTAAGTGGAGAGCAAATGCCTTGAGAATGATTGGGGCCGGGAATGTATGGATGTGCTTTATACAATTGATGTATGTATATGTATGGATTGTGGTAAGAGTTGCTTGAGTCCCTAATAAAATGTAAAAGAAGAAAAGAGAAAAAAATGATTAGGGCAAAGACTGTACAGATGTGCTTTATACAATTGATGTATGTATATGTATGAACTGTGAAAAGAATTGTATCAGCCCCAATAAATTGTTAAAATAAAAAAAATTTTTTTAAAAAAAGATGTAAGTGTGTGTATGTATGTGTATATATGTGTATATGTATGTGTATATATGTATATATATACCATATTAAATGAAGGGGGAAGTGCAGAGTGGAGACCCAAGGCCCAAGTTTCGGCCAATGGAGATCCCCTCATAGAGGCGTTTAGGCGAGGAGATGGGTTAATTAGGGTGTGAGGTAGTACCGATGAAGAACACAGCTTTCCCCCAGATCCTAGATGCTTCCTCACCCCAACTACCATGATCCGAATTCTACCTTGCAGGCCTGGATAGGACAGAGGCTGTACACTGGTACATATGAGGGCTGGAGGCACAGGGAATCCAGGGTGGATGATACCTTCAGGACCAAGGGTGTGAGGGACGATGCTGGGAGAGTGGAGGGTGAGTGGGTTGGAAAGGGGGAACTGATTACAAGGATCCACATGTGACCTCTTCCCTGGGAGAGGGACAGCAGACAAGGGGGGAAGGGAGACTCCTGACAGGGCAAGATATGACAACATAACGATGTATAAATTACCAAGGGCACATGAGGGAGGGGAGAAAGGGGAGGGAGTGGGGAAAAAACAAGAGGACCTGATGCAAGGGGCTTAAGTGGAGAGCAAATGCCTTGAGAATGATTGGGGCAGGGAATGTATGGATGTGCTTTATACAATTGATGTATGTATATGTATGGATGGTGATAAGAGTTGTATGAGTCCCTAATAAAATGTAAAAAAAGAAAAAAAATGCCACGGCATGGTCAGGCGCAACTTGGTACTCAAAATATTCAGTTACCCAAATACATGTCTTCTGATTTCTTTGACTGCTGCATCCATGAGCATTGATTGTGGATCCAATCAAGACAAAATCCTTGACAACTTCAACCTTTTCTCCATTTATCATGCTGTTACCTACTGGTCCAGTTGTATTTTGGTTTACCTTATAGAGTAGTAACCCATACTGAAGGCTGCAATCCTTGACTTCATCAGCAAGTGCTTCCATTTCTCTTCATTTTCAGCAAGCAAGGTTGTGTCATCCGCATATTGCAGTTTGTTAATATGTCTTCCTCCAATTCTGGTGTCACATTCTTTATATAATTGAGCTAATCATACAGATTGAGTAAGTATGGTAAGACAGTATAAACCTAACACCTTTCATGATTTTAAACTATGCAGTATTCCCATGTTTGATAAATTACAGAATGGAGACATAGGTACATAGGTAGAAATTTTCAATTTCTGTATCACTAGCTTGAATGGTTGGTATGTAAATTTGAATAATCACAATTGTTTGGATTTCCATATATGAGGATAGATTTTGCATCGCAGACAGCATTATACTCTAGATCTTGAAATGTCCTTTTTGACAATGCATGAAACACTATTCCTCTTGAATCTATCATTCTCAGCAAGCTACATTTAGATTCAGAATGGCCAATGCTAGTCCATTTTGGTTCACTAACACCACGAATATCTATTTCTGACTTCCATTTCATTTTTTACAACTCTCAATTTTCCTAAATCCCTACATTCTAAGTTCCATTACTGTATATACTCAAGTATATGACCTGAATATCTGCCGAAGCACCTAATTTTACCACAAAAATTACATTAAAATGTGCTGAAAAACGTGGCTTACCCACATGGAAGAAGCACACCGACCAGTGCGATCACGAGGTGCCAAGGGACCAGGTATAAGGCATCATGCAAAAAAAAACAAACAACGATATAAGTGTGTGTATGTATGTGTATATATGTGTATATGTATATATATACCATATTAAATGAAGGGGGAAGTGCAGAGTGGAGACCCAAGGCCCAAGTGTCGGCCAATGGAGATCCCCTCATAGAGGCGTTTAGGAGAGGAGATGGGTTAATTAGGGTGCGAGGTAGTACCGATGAAGAACACAGCTTTCCCCCAGATCCTGGATGCTTCCCCCCCCCCCCCCCCGAACTACCATGATCCAAATTCTAACTTGCAGGCCTGGATAGGACAGAGGCTGTACACTGGTACATATGAGGGCTGGAGGTACAGGGAATCCAGGGTGGATGATACCTTCAGGACCAAGGGTGTGAGGGACGATGCTGGGAGAGTGGAGGGTGAGTGGGTTGGAAAGGGGGAACTGATTACAAGGATCCACATGTGACCTCTTCCCTGGGAGAGGGACAGCAGAGAAGGGGGGAAGGGAGACTCCGGATAGGGCAAGATATGACAACATAACGATGTATAAATTACCAAGGGCACATGAGGGAGGGGAGGAAGGGGAGGGAGGGGGAAAAAAAGAGGACCTGATGCAAGGGGCTTAAGTGGAGAGCAAATGCCTTGAGAATGATTGGGGCAGGGAATGTATGGATGTGCTTTATACAATTGATGTATGTATATGTATGGATGGTGATAAGAGTTGTATGAGTCCCTAATAAAATGTAAAAAAAGAAAAGAGGAGAAAAAATGATTAGGGCAAGGACTGCACAGTTGTGCTTTATACAATTGATTTATGTATATGTATGAACTGTGATAAGAATTGTATGAGCCCCTAATAAATTGTTAAAATTAAAAACAAAAAAACAAAAAACGTGGCTTACACTCAAGCATATATGGTAATTGGTGTTTTCAGCTATCTCTTCTCCTTTTGAGTCATGTCCCATCAGTAAATGAAGGTCCTGAAGGCTTTACTCATGTAGGGTGTATTCCACCCACATCACAATAGACTCTACTTTGTGAAGGCAGTTCTCCTGGAGTCATACTGAGTGTCTTCTGGACTGAAGGCTCATCTTCTGGCACCATCTCTGACAATGTTGTTTCTACTCTTAAGGTTTTCTGTATCTGATTCACTCTGTTTGTCTCCCTGTGAGACATTCCTGTTGACAAGCCACTGGGAGCTACACTGATGGAGCCAGGGCCCTGGAGATGGAGGAGTCATATGGAGACCCATGACATCGCTCAGATGCTTCCACCACCACTGGATCCGGATTTTTCACCCACTGGCCTGTGATTTTCCTCATTCAACATCATTGCATGTGTTGCTTGAGTCTGAAGAGGAATTTATAGACTGGTATTGGACATATGGACTAATATCAGACTTATGGACTTGATCTGGACTGGGCAGGGATGTTTTCTCAATATACAGTTGCTCTTTTATATAAAGTTCTTTTTTATACACGAGTGTCTCCCTGGATCTCTCTACCTGGACTAACACACACAACCACCACAGTAAACCTGAGTCATGAATATCCCCGGGAGAAGCAGCTAGATTATGGGCCCCAAATGAAGTCTAGCTCCAGCCCAAGAATAGTCAGTTCTGAAAACATGGCCCTGCTCAATACTCACTCACATGAAAAGATCACTGAAGAGTGTCCTACGCATTGTGGTGAGAAAGCAGATGGTGCCTGGCTCTCAAGTGGAATCGTGTTTGTGGTTTTAAGGTGTGTATTCAAATAAAAAGCCATCTAAGTAAGGAGTCCACTAAGCCAACATGGAAGAAAACCAGCTCGTATGAGTCAAAGATGACAATAAACTCAAATATGATGAAAGAAGTAATATCAGACCTAAAATTATGAACACCCAATTTGTGGAAGGCTATGGAGGACAGTGGGAGCCCAAAATCCATCTGCAGAATATCAAGACAAATTAAGCCACTGGCAGATCTCTAGTTACAGGCAAAGGTCTGAAATACTTACTACCAAACAAAAATCATTGTCATCCTGATTATGCTGGATCAAACTTGGGATTTGATCAGTTGACCTTCTAGATCCATCCTGAATTTGTTCTAGGTGTAAGGATCTCTTGCTTACTCCATGATAAAAACTTCTTCCCTGGCCTTTAAAATATTGATGGTGGTGGGTTAGGAAAAAAGAAATGATGTTGGTGCTTTTTATTTGTCTTTATATATTATTGTCTTATCCATATCATTTTATTTTTTGTTATTATTTCTGTTGGATTTACCAGTTGAAGCACAGGAGTGGATAAATATAGTTAACTGATGAAAGGGTTTCTAGGAGATATAGGGGTGGGTGAGCAGGGATTGGGGAGGGTGAGGCTATTTCGGAAGTAAACAATGAAGGTGGGAGGGGGAGTGAGTACTAGGACTCAAGGTGATTACACAACTCAATTTAAAGATGATTTAACCATGGGAGTGGGGGGGTATAGAGAAAATATTCTGAAATTGTGGTAATGATTGTACAATTCTTCTTGATATGACTGAACTATTGAATTGTGTGAATGTGGATTAAAGAGAATTTCAAAACTTAAAGTACAATGCTTTCTGTAATATGAAAATATCTATATACCTACAAGGAAGCCCAATTAGTATGACTATTATTCTAATTTAAGAATAAAGAAATTGAATTCTACCAACTTCAGTCTGAACTGATCACAAATATAATCAAGATGCATTATTGATAATTGGAATGAGAGCTGGAACAAAGAGGGACAATAGTTTGAAACTATGGCTTCAGAGAAACAAAAGTTGCTGATTGCATGATAGAATTTACTGAGATGGACTTAAATGCAATACCTTTTTCAACAACATAATGTGTACTTGGATAGACAGCATACAGAATGTATAGATAGGTCTCATACTGACTACCTCCATGGGAAGAGATGACAGAGAAGCTCAGTAATAGCAGCCGAAAGGCTGACTGTGAAACAGAACATCAATTGCTCACATAAAAGTTCAGGTTGATGTTGAAAATTAAAACATGCCCACAAAAGCCCCAATATGACCTTGCATATATCCCACCTCAATTTTATAGACACATCAAGAACAGCATTAAATATTAACAACACTGATGACAACTGATATGCTGTGGGATGAAATAAATGACAAGGTTATATAATAAGAAAGCAATATGCCAATAAAAAGAAAATAAAGCAGATATCAGAAGAGACCCTAAAACTTGCAGTTGATCATAGATCAACTGTAATAAATTTAAGAAATGAAGTTCACAGAAAATCACAAAGGGCAGATTAATGAGACAAAGTATCAAATATGCAGACTTGAAGTTAGAAAACCAAAAAGGAAGAACACACTCAACATATCTCATGCTGAAGGACTGAGAAAAAAAATCCAAGCCTTGAGTTAAACATTAAGGATTCCTATGGGCAAAATATTGAACAAAGCAGGAAGTACCCAAAGATGATGGGAAGAACACTCACTGTACTGAAAAGTACATTCAGCTATTTTAAGAGGTAACTTCTGATCAAAAACCAATGGTATTGAAGGAAGAAGTCCAAGCCCTATCAAAGGCATTCGCAAAAAATAAAGTTCCTGCAATTGGTCAATGGAAATGTTTCTTCAGCGAAGTAATATACAGGCTCGTCTATGCCTAAGAAATTTGGCACAAGGTTACAAGGCCAACTGAAAATCTGTGCCTACGTCAAAGAAAGGTGACACAACAGACTGCAGAAGTTATCAAACTTCTTATATTAATATCTGTTAAATAAACTTTTGCTGAAAAAAATTCATCAATGGTTACAATCAACAGAGTGCTGCCAGAAATTCAAGTCAGATTCAGGAGAGGATGTGGAACAAAGGATTTATCATTGATTATATGAGATGGATCTTGGCTGAACAAAGATAACAACTGTTGCTACTTGCGTTGTAAAGGTAACAGGGTACATAGATCATAACTATTGATCACATTTGGAAAAATGGGAATTCCTCAACCCTTGATCATCCCTGTACAAACCAAGTGGTATTTGAGGCATTCATTGGAATAGAACAATATGGGGCTGTTTAAAAGCAGCTAATATTCATGTCAGAGCTGCTTTCTTTCGCCATATTTAATCAAAATATATGGTGAAATAATAATCTAAGAACATATGAAGACAGGCCCAGGATTGGAGAGAGTGTTTATTAACAACTTACAATATACAGATGACACCTCAACTGCTACAGGTGAGGACCTGAAACACTTGCTGATGAAGATCAAGGGTTGCAATCTTCAGTATGGAATACAACTCAATGCAAAGGAAACCAAAACCCTTATAATCAGTAGTCAACATTATGGTAAAGACTAATAGTATCTAAAATGTCATTCTGCTTGGATTGACAAGCAATGCCCATGGAAGGAGCAGTCAAGAAAACAGTATTGCACTGGGCAAATCTGCTGCACAAGACATTTTAGTGTTGAAGAGCAAGGGAGTCACTTTGAGACTGAGACCTGTCTGACCCAAGAGAGTGTGGCATTTTGGCATTAAGACCAGAGAAGAATGGATACATTTGAATCATGGTATTGATGAAGAACAGTGAGAAGACCAGGGACAGGCAGAACAAGTATTCTAGAACAAATACAGCTAGAATGATCCTTAATGGTAAAGATGACAAGATTTCATTTCACATACTTTGAACATATTGTCTCAAGATGTTGGACATCAGACTTGTTAAAATAGGGTAGTAAAAAAGATTCTCACAATGGACTGATAAAATGGTTACAAGTTCAAACCTAATTGTGAAGAGGCACAGGACGGTAGTATTTTGCTCTTTTGTACACTGGGTTGCTATGAGGAACCAACTAAATAGCACCTAAAAATGATCAGCTTAATGAGCTTTGTCTTCTCTTGATGAATGTTTCTTCTTGATTACATTTCATTGACTTACCTTCAATGCTACCTACTTCTGTAATCTTTTGGATTTTAATTTGCTGTGTTGGTATAATTTCTAATGTTTCATTAATTTTGTTATTGTAGTCGTCCCTGAATTTTCCCAAAGTTTTGTTTGCCTTGCAATATTCTCTATGTAAAATGCCCAATTATTAACTATTAGGAAGTTCCCATGACATTTCTTCCTTAGAAAGGGCTTCTAGATCTTTATTTTGGTGAATTGTTTCTTTGGGTGAAATGAAATTGAATTTTTCAGTGTACTGTAATGGTACTATTTGTACTTAATTGGTGATTATATGTTGTTAGGTGCTAAGCACCTGTCTCCTTATGGGTGTGACACAGAACGGGAATGACTATAATTCTCTGTTCACTGCGGAGTGCAGTTGAGAACAGATTTAGAAGATGTTGGCCACTATCATTAGTCAAAAAGTGGCCCCCACCTGTAGGTAGAACACCTATGGTAAATGGGTGGGGGGAGGGGGAGGGCTGGGCACCTGGGCTGCCAGCTATTGATATGGGGCAGTTGTCAGCTCATTGTTCTGATCAAACCCTGTTCACAAAACTTCATAATGTTCAACAGCAATGGGTACAAGAAGAAAATCTTCCAATGTTGATTATAGTGATGATTTCACATTAAACACAAATTTCATAATGGATGTGCTGTAATGTCAGTTGAGAATTTACTAGTCTCGTGTCTTCATATTTAGATTTTATTCAGCTTCTTGTAGTCAGCATTCAAATAATCTCTCTATCCTCTCCTCTAAAACTGAGGGTCCCTGGATTTTCATTCGTGTTTTATTTGGTCTTTCACATATTTCTTGTACAGGATCTTGGTAGTGTGTCTGTTTGGGCCAGGTCCGGACCAGGCAGCCCCTTGCACCAGCCTCTCAAGAAGACAAATGACCTGCTGAACTTCAAAGCAGCTGCCTCCAGCATGTCACAAAGCTTACCCCCGGGCAGAACACAGACTCCCCCCCAGCGTGCCAGGAAGCAGGTTTGCTGAGAACAAGATGATTTATGGACAGGTCATCTCCTGCTCCGAAACTTGCAGCCGCAGTACAAAGAACCTCCCTTCCCCTTACCGGCCCATATGCCTTTAAGCTCATATAATATGTATATATCCTGCCACCCTAGCACCATGCGCGACTTACTTAACCTATTCTTGTTGGGTTGCGGAATCCATCTGGGAGTTCTTTTCCCTCAATAAAATCTTTCTCTTTCACTCATTTTTGTCTGAACCCTGCCTCTGTTCTGTAACTCTGTCTCAATCTCTCGGTGTCTATTTAATCTTGGCAGAAGTCCTTCTTGATTATCTTTTAGTTCTATTTCCACATGACTTTTTGGAAAAGCTTTACTCACTTACTTAACATTTCATCATTTCATAATTTAAAATATAGTAGAGATGACCAAAACTACAGCCCCAACAAACACTTATGGGGTTGCTGAGTTGAAAATCTTAAACAGCACCCAACATGCACAGCAACAACAATCTAATACTAAGTTTTTATTTAATTAAAGAACACTTCATCATTGTACCTGTTTACAGAATTAGTTTCGCATTCAACAATTCTTAATTTGTTTCTTTTGTGACATTAGTTGTAATCCCTTAAACATCCTTTTTGGGTTCCCATTTCACCTTCTTCCTGCCTTCTGAACTTGGCTTTTAGCAACATTTCTTCTCATATGATTGTCAGTATACTTTGTTCTCATGAGTCCTCACAAGTGTTACTATTTTACAGGTCTGTCCAGTATGGCATAAAAATGATCTCTGGGAATAGGTTCATTTTCAGGTTTGACGGATGTTTAAGGGTTATAGTCTTAGGGGGAGAGGGGATTCTCTACCTGTCTTTATCAGACCAGTGAAGCTGGTCTTTTCTCTCCTACTCTGTTCAGGATCTTCGATTTTTACTAGAGTGGTAGCCAGGAACCTTCCAGTTCTCCTCGTCTTAAGGTTAGAGAGGTTGTGGGATACAGAAAGGTTTTCCCCAGGTTGTCACAACCTTATTATGACACATGGTAAATGACTGTACACTTGGAGGTCAGCTGCTTAGCGGGTATCTTGTCACAGGTGTATCCCCAGTGTTTCCCCCTTCCTATTGTGTGTGTATTCCTAGCTCGTCCCCTTTCTGTCACGCATAAACCTATTGTACAGCCCCTTCCTGTTACGCATATGGTTACCTGTCACTAGGGGGCTTGAATGTCCTCAAAATGTATATACAGCATGATTAGAAATATGATACATTTTCTCTCTGTGTGTGGACCTGGCTGTTGAGATCATGGCCGTCCTGAAGGTGAGCAATTGTATACTTTATTTTGTCTGTTGTCTCTTTAATTTTACCCCTCAATTACACAACTGGACCCGTTTGATTGTGGGAGTTGGTACCCCTCAGGAGGTAGGAGTTCATGTGGTCCAATAGTTCTTTAACCTAATTGTTTGGGTCTTTGATTTCAACTGTTTTCCAAATGGAAAGAGACTAACAGTTGGAACTTAACTGGTCACCACGCAAGCTTATAAGACTCCCTGTAACTGCTACTCATCCAAATAAAATGCAAAACATTCGGTTTAAAGACTGTTACACCAATTGACCTAGACAGTCTCCAAACTATGGTCTTTACCCTTCCAGTCCAGTGCCTCAGAACTTGAAGGTGTTTTTGGACATGAATAAGTTTTCATAACTTTGTACCTTGTATGCTCTATCACATACGTGGACATATTGACATATTTACAGTACAAATAAGTATATCAAAATAGTCCCTGCCACACAGGTATACTCCCACAGACCACCGGTTCAACTCATATCTACCTATATATATACATACACTTATAAATTATTATTTGCTTTCACTGTTATTTCAAAATGGTGATTGGTATCTTTAAAAGGCATTTGAATCCAAAACCACAAGTAAATAGATAATGAATGATTGACTACAAGCTAAGCAACTCTAAGAATTGCTGGCAGTTCCCAAAAGCTGAGAAAAACGATATACGGACCTCCCTTATTTCAGAGAGAGAACAAGGTGCTGTCAACACTTGCCTTCAGATTTCTGGCCTCCAGAACCGAGAATAAACTTCCCTTTGTTTTAAGCTACCTTGCTTATGGCATTTAGTTGTTGCTGATGCACAAGTTTATTGATAGTCATGTGCCAGGCTAGCCATTACTGTCTGCCTTCGCAAATCAGATGATAAACAATTGTGGTTACACATTAAATATAGCAAGAGGTCTTACACATCATCGTAACTTGCTTGTGTGAAACATTAATAAATATTCAAGAATCTTGGGCTTCTTGGCTTCACCAGGAATGCTACAGCATCCCTGCCGAATGTAAGACCCATGAGGGTCTGCCTTCTTCTTGTACAGCCAAATGCAACTGTGTTTGGGGGGAAAAGAGGAAAAAGACTCAAAGGTAATTAACAAACCACTAATATAAAATGTTATATATATGGATAGAGATTACTGCAAGGATGAGAATTCTTAGGATTCTAATAATTTCTTAGAAATGAGCACTAAAACTATGTAGTCAAGTAATTCTGGTTTTACATAAAGAATGCCTGTAATTTTAACAATTAAACAGTGGTGTCAGGTAGATGGAAAGATGTACAGATGTCTCCAAGAGCTGGACTCTGTCTAAATGTGAAGCTATGACAGCACATGTTCCAGAATTCCTTGTCTGATTAACTGTTCACACTTCCAACGAGGTAAAAAATGCTGAGGGAAAAAAGGGACACAGAAAAGAAATTATTGGAAAATAACCTCTTGGATTATATTTTACATCAATAAAAAACAAACTAATAGCTTATTTTAAAATTCCAACAGTGATAGATCATAATCAACTCAACAGTAACAAGTAGTTAATAAGGAATTAAGTTAACTTTACTATATTTATTGCTTTATTCAAATTTTGTTAAAGCTATTGGTAGTTTAATCAGAATTACTTAAATGAATTGTATAGTTTAAATTAAATTCAATAAGAAACTTGTAAACACAGAAGTGATTTTTTGCCCAACTTTAATAAACCCTGAATTTTCCAGGAGTGTAACTAGTATATTTTTTTTTTTTAAAAAGAAGAACTTATGTATTAAGGACATCAGGTATAATGAATAACTATACAGACAACTTACAACAAAGATACAAGAGATCTAGTAAAACTAGGTAATCTTGGAACCTTGAGCTTCAGAAGAAATTATAGAAAAGTGGACTGAAAACTAACTAGAAGATGAAGGGAAACAAAAGTGGTGCAAGAACAGACAGGTGAATTGTCAGCTAGCCTGACGCATTCCATCCAGACAGAAACCTGGCACATTGGTAGCTGGCACTAAGAAAGGATCCTCACTTGTTTCCCACACCCTCCTGATATCACAATTGCCAGCCCCTACCTTCACCCATACACCAGACAGAGATATCCTTGTAAGTCCATTTCTGCTTGAAGACAAAGCTATGCCCTCATGGTTTAACATCCCCATGCCTAGAGATGGATTATCACCCCCATGCCCAGAAATGCTTGAGATTCTCCTCATAGCACTAGCAAAAAATACAATGCTGGATCCCTCGCTACTCTTGGACACGTGGAAAGTTCCCCCATGATTAGCCATTCTGACCCAGCTGCTTCTCTACCAGAAAGATTCCCCTCAGCTATCACCTAAGCTGTAAAAACACCCTACTGGATCAGGTGCATGGACCACAGAAAACAGATAGGCCTGCCAAGCTCCATCTGGAATCAATATTCAACCCCCTAGAGGCTGTGACCTATACAAAAAGGTCCTCACCCCAAGTTTTCTCTTTGTTTTTCCTTTTCCTTCACTTCCTTTTATTTATTTTAATCACTTCTGCACTCTGCTTTCTTCTTTATTTCTGCTTCTACTTCTATTCTTTCCATTTTAATTTACTTTTCCAGTTCCCTTCCTTTCCTTTTTTATGTTTTGATTAGCTTCTCTTTTATTTTTCTCTACCTTGGTTTTTGACACACACACACACACACACACACACACACACACACACACACACACACACACTTCTAGTTATTAAATTCCTTTCACTTGCTCTTGTTTGTCCGCTGTCTCTTGCTGGTTTCTTTTTCAAAAATTATTTCTTCGTTGGCAATTTTTTTTTGTCCCTTCCTGTTCTACCTGACAGTGGACAGCAATCGCAGGCCTAGCCACCTCTATGACTGTAGTCATACCTATACAGTGACAGACACTACATACTCCTGTAGCACCTGATCATCTTTACGTAAGTGAGACCACCAAAGAAACCATTGCTAACTGTGCTATAATAACAACAAACAGTACCACACACATTCTCAAATTATCCTTTACAACAACCAGTAGATAGGTGGAGTGTCTGCAGTCTCAAGATACTAAGATCAATTAAACACAAAAACACTAATACTACAACATCTCAGTGGCAAAGGCAATTTAAGTTTATATGAAGAAACAAGACAGAACAGCTGAAGCACATGACCAATATAGAGCTAGAAGACCTTTTTTCAGGAAGAAAAGGCATTGAAATTACCTGATAAACTATTAAAAATTATACTTTTATACTATCAATGAACCGGGAGAAAGGAAAGATTGCGAAGCTAAAGAAAAACTGAACACACACACACACACACACACTTTAGAGTAATTCAGGAAAGCACTAAAATAACACATCAATTGAAACTAGAAACCGTACACCACAGCAAAGAGAAATTCAGAAGATTAATACTAAGATGAGAGAAACAGATAACACATTAGAAGAGCAAAGGACTTTGCGAGTGGAAGGAGGCAGGGGAAGGGAGTGGTAAGCAAACAACGCCAAAGACAGGGGAATAACTAAGGAATTAAAATCAACAATGAGGAGGACATAAAGAGATCCTGGTGGTGTTGGGGTAACAGCAATTTAGCTGAGAAGAACTACTAAGGTGGAAGAAGGGTGAGTGTGATGGTGAGGTAGAAGAAAGGTAAAAAGAAACAGGAAAGATCTAGGAAGCAAAGCTATAGATAGAAGTATAAGCATAAGTGTGTACCTATGTAAATACATTAATTCATAAAAATAGAGGTATTGGTCTATGTACATCATATATGGCAAGACATTGATGTAGTAGATGGACTTTAGGTCTCTGCTCACGGCCTGCCTTCAATACAAGAATACTTTGTTCTAAGAACCTGGCATGTTGTGATGCTCACCCTCCTGGCATGATCGGTGAAGACAAAATGGGTGCACAAGCAAATGTGGTAAAGAAAGCTGATGGATTGCCTGCAACAATGATGCAAAAATAGAGCGATACTGGGGGTGGTTCAGGACTGGATGGGGTGTGCTCTCTTGTCTAGAGGGTCACTGTGAGG
Source organism: Tenrec ecaudatus (assembly GCF_050624435.1). Classification (NCBI taxonomy): domain Eukaryota; kingdom Metazoa; phylum Chordata; class Mammalia; order Afrosoricida; family Tenrecidae; genus Tenrec; species Tenrec ecaudatus. The sequence goes on from NW_027459674.1 coordinate 148,843, forward strand.
TGGAGCTGGTTCGACAGCACCCGACCACAACAACAACAGAAAACTAAGACTGGCTCTGACAAGTGTCAGATGCTGCTCACCCAGGCTTGGACATTAACTTTCCATCGCATTAAATGTAATCGCTTGGTGTCAGAGTTGGAGAAGCTGCTATTCATACTCTAGTGATCAAGTGTTATGTGAGAAAATTACTTGTACATTTACTAGTTTGCTATTCATACCTTATTTCAGTTTAGCTTAATAACCCATTCCCTTGTTTTCTTTATCTCTGGGGAAAATAAGTATCACTAATTGGAGCAGGATATGTGAAAGTACTGCAAAAATAAAACACACCATGCTAATATTAAAAAAAAAAAGAAAGCTGATGGTACCTCTTCTATCAAAAGATATAGCATCTGGGATCTGAAAGGCTTGAGGTTAAACAAGCAGCTGTCTAGCGGATAAACAAACCCACATGGAAGAAGCACACCAGCCTGTGTGATCATGACATGGGATCAGGTAACAGGCATCAGAAGACCCAAAACACACACACACACACCCCACAGCCCCCCCCCCCAAATCCATCTGTAGATAATGGAACATCTCCTTGCAAAAGGGTCACAAGGGATGAGTCAACTAGGATGCAGTATAACACCAATGAAATATACAATATTCCTCTGGTTCCTTGAGGTTCCTCACCCCCCACTACCATGACTCCAGTCCTGCCTTTCACTGCGGGCTAGACCAGAACATGTACACAGATACAGATAAGAGCTCGACACACACTGAATCAAGAAATAACAATGGAAGTAGTGATACCAGGAGGGCAGGAGAAAGGTGACTCCAATGATTGACACATAACCACACCCCCACCCCAGGGGGACGATCAACAGAAACCAAGGGTGACGGGAGAGAGTGGTTGGTTAAGATATGAAAATAATAATAATTTATAATTTATCAAGGGGTCAAGGTGGGGTGGGTAGGGAGGGGAAAAAGAGGGACTGATATTTTGACCCTGGCCTCTAAACCCCTGATAAGGCCTGACCGTGGCAGCCTGCTCTCTGCTGGCTCCTCTAAGCCCCATGTCCATCACATGGGTGGTTCATTTTCTGTCAGCGCCCACGTAACTGACATATCTCCCCCACTTGCCTGAAAAGACAGCCAGGAGATCACCTCGCTAGGGTTGGGATCAACGGTGGCCCTCTCTCCTTTGGGGACTGCCTACACCAGCGGAGCTCTTAACACTGGTCTCACTTCATGCCCTGCCTTGCCCTAGGGGCTAACTGACCCTGGGGCACAGCAAGGCCAGTATCATCACAAGGGCATAAGGACTGCACCTCTTGGCCTCCTAGTACAATCCTGCCCCTTGAGAGTCCCTGGGGTCTAATAGTAAGGGCTCAAATAGAAAGTAAATGTTTAGAAAATAATCTTGGCAACATATGTACAAATATGCTTGATACAATTGATGTATTGATTGTTATAAGAGCTCTAAGAGCCCCTTTATTAGTCTAGGTACTTTGGAGAAGTAAATCTACAGCAACTTGTGTATAAGAGAGAGTTGTATGTAAAGGTTAAGTGCGCATCAAGAAAATATCCCAACCCAGTGCTGCCCAAGCCCACAAGTCCAACATTAACCCATTAGTCCAATAACAGTCCACAAAGTCCTGCTCCATCTCACAAAACAGACACAATGATGTCGACTGCAGAGGAAAGCTGAGTCAATGAATATGTAAGCATCTCAGCGCTGGCAGGGGTCTCCACGTGGGTGCTCCAGCACCCAGGGCTACATCGGGGTACGTTCATGTGGCTTCTCCCTGGGGATGTCTTGCAGGAAGTCTGTCTTGCAAGCTGGCTGTAGCAGGGAACTGCGAAAGCAGTTGCACCCTGGTGTGACCACAAAGCAAGAGACCCGAGAACTAGAAAGGTGAGGCTCACTGAGCCATTTATCCCTCTGCCCTTCAATTAACCCCACATGTGTTTATCGGCCAGGTTGGCACAATAAACTGAGTCCCCAGTAGTATGATCTTTTAATTTTAAAAAAGAGCAAATGGACTAGAATTGAATCAGAGAGAGTTCATCAGTGAGATTAAAGAAAATCTCTCAACCTAATTTGGTAAAGGAATAATTTTTAAAATAGACAAGAAAATCTAGAGAAAATCACAGAATTCTGTGGGACAACATCAAGTACATTATGTGTGATTGGATAAAAAAACAGGAAGAAACAAACAAAACAATCAAAAGAGCAGAGAGAAGGAAACTTCCTTAATATATCATGACATGGTAAAAAATGTACTCATGAAGCTAAACAAACCAAAAGCAGGGCTGACTGAAATAAAATAATCATGACATATCATGATGAAAGTTACAAATGACAGGAATCCTGACAGCAATTGAGGGAAAATAAGTTACTTAAAAAGAGGAACTGAAAACAAAAATTGTCTTAGAAAAAGTGCATCCAGAAGGCTCTGTAGCAGAAAATGACGAGACTTGGTTTAATGTACTTTGGACATGTTGTCCAGGGAGACAGACCTTGGAGACGTGTCCCACGCATGATAAAAGTACCGGGTTTTAGAACCGAGGAAGACCTTCAACAAGATGGATTGACACAGTAGCTGCATCACTGGGCTCAAAGATAAGAACAATAGAGAGGACTGCACAGTATGGGGCAGGGTTTTGCTCTATTGTCCATAGGAACACTGAGTTGGAATAACTCCACAGCACCTTCCAATAACAGCAACAACACCACCATCTATCATACACGAACACACTGAAGCAGGAAAAGTAAACATACATATTGAAAAGAGAAACGAGTCATGCAATTAAAAACTCCCAATACATTCAAAGAAGAGTTGACACCAATTTTATTCAAACCATTGTAGGACATAATAAAAATGGAAAGTCCCCAAATTCATTTTATGAAACTTGTAAAATCATTATACCCAAATCAGACAGAAACATAGCCAGGAAAGAAAATAATACAGCAATATCACTTATGAACATAAATGTAAAAATATCTCAACAAAACCCTACCTAATAAAGCCAACAATAAATATCTCAGTAAAGTAAATCATCATGACCAACATGAATTCATAACAAGGGTGCAATGATGGTTACATATTAGAAAAACAATCAATGTTATCCACTATATAAACAAAACAACAGGAAAGAACTTTATAACCATATTAGAAAAATTCAAATCCTACAATCCTGAGAAGAAAATGGGACCAACGGCTCCAGGGGATAATAGAAAGGGAGAGCTAGGGAAGGGGGAGGGGAGCCAACAGACCCACGGACAGGGAACAACAAGAGATCTAAAATTGATGGAGAGGAAGGTGTAGAATGCCTGGTGGGGTTAGATCAAGTGCAATGTAGCTGAAAGAGGAATTACTGAGAGCCAAATGAAGGTCAAACATGATAGTGGGACAGGAGGAAAGTAAAGGGAAATAGAGGAGGAAAGGAGGCAAAAGACATTTTTTTTTTACATTTTATTAGGGGCTCATACAACTCTTATCACAATCCATACAAATACATACATAAATTGTATAAAGCACACCCCTACATTCGTTGCCCAAATCATTTTCAAAGCATTTGCTCTCCACTTAAGCCCTTTGCATCAGGTCCTCTTTTTTTCCCCCTCCCTCCCCGGTCCCCCCTCCCTCATGAGCCTTTGATAATTTATAGATTGTTATTTTGTCATATCTTTCCCTATCCGGAGGCTCCCTTCCTCCCTTTCTCTGCCGTCCATCTCCCAGGGAGGAGGTCACATGTGGATCCTTGTAATCGGTTCCCCCTTTCCAACCCACTCACCCTCACTCTCCTAGTATCACCCCTCAGACCGCTGGTCCTCAAGGTATCATCCACCCTGGATTCCCTGTGTCTCCAGCTCCCATATGCACCAGTGTACATACAACCTCTGCCCTATCCAGTCCTGCAAGGTAGAATTCGGATCATGGTAGTTGGGGGAAGGAAGTATCCAGGATCTGGGGGAAAGCTGTGTTCTTCATCGGTACTACATCGCACCCTGACTGACCCATCTCCTCTCCTAAACCCCTCTATGAGGGGATCTCCAGTGGTTGACAAATGGGCTTTGGGTCTCCACTCTGCACTTCCCCCTTCATTCACTATGGTATATATATATATATATATATATATATATATATATATATATATATATATATATATATATTTTGCATGATGCCTTTGGCACCTCGTGATTGCACAGGCTGGTGTGCTTCTTCCATGTGGGCTTTATTGCTTCTGAGCTAGATGGCCGCTTGTTCACCTTCAAGCCTTTAAGACCCCAGACACTATCTCTTTTGATGGCCGGGTACCATCAGCTTTCTTCGCCACATTTGCTTATGCACCCGTTTGTCATTGGTGATCGTATCATGGAGGTGTGCACCCAATGATATGATTTTTTTGTTCTTTGATACCTGATAAAAGATCCCTTCAGGACCACGCGATCACACAGGCTGGTGTATTCTTCCATGTGGGCTTTGTGCCTTCTGAGTTAGATGGCCGCTTGTTTATCTTCAAGCCTTTAAGACCCCAGACACTATCTCGTTTGATAGCCGGGCACCATCAGCTTTCTTCACTACATTTACTTGTTCACGCACTTTGGCTTCAGCAGTTGTGTAGGGAGGGTGAGCATCGTAGAGTGCCAACTTAATAAAAGAAAGTATTCATGCATTGAGGGAGTGCTTGAGTAGAGGTCCAAGGTCCTTCTGCCACCTTAAAACTAAACCTATAAATACAGAAACATAGATCTATTTCTCCATCCTCATATATATATTTGCATGTACATGTCTTTGTCTAGACCTCTATAAATGCCCTTTGACTCCTAGCTCTTTCCTCCATCTCCCTTGACTTTCCTCCTGCCCTACTACCAAGCTCCATCCCCACCTGGGTTACAGCTATACCTCTTCTTTATGTAACCTTACCCTTGATCATTCCCTACCAGGCCTGCCACTCCCTCCTCACTACCATTTTGGGTCCCATGTTGTTCCCTTGTCCCTGGGTTTGTTAACACCACTTCCTTATCCCCCCACTTCCCCTACCCCAAGCCCCCCCGGAACTGTCGGTCCATTGTTTTTCCTCCAGATAGTTCATCCAGCCTGTCTTATTTAGACAGACCTGTGGAGACAATAACATGCACGAAAATAAGACAGAGGAAAACAAATCAACAGTATACAACCAGACAACAAAACAACAACAAATCACTGACAAAGAACAAAACAAAACACATCAAGAAAGAAAACTTGTAGTTAGTTCAAGGATCGTTTGTTGGAGGCAAAAGACATTTATAGAGGTGTAAATATACACACATATATAAAAATATACTTATATAATGATAGGGATATGGGTCTATGTTCATATATTTATGTTTAATATCAAGGTTGCAGATGAATATTGGTTCTCTATTCAAGTCCTCCCGCAACGCAAGAACACTTCCTTCTAATAACCTGGCATTCTGTGATGCTCACCTTCCTGACATGATAGCTAAAGTCAAATGGGTGCATTAGAAAATGTGGTGAAGAAAGCTGATGGTGCCTAGCTATGAAAAGATAGTGTTTGGGGTCTTAAAGGCTTCAAGTTAAACAAGCGGCCATCTAGCAGGGAAGCAATAAAACCCACATGAAAGAAGCACACAGCCTGTGTGATCACAAGGTGTCAACAGGATCAGGTATCAGATGACCCAAAACAAACCATCATATAGATATGAATTGGGGGGGGGGGGTTTGGAGTGGAGACCCAAGGCCCATTTGTAAACAATTGGACATCTCCTCACAGAAGGGTCAAGTCAGTCAGGGTGAAGTTTAGCACCAACAAAATACACACTACTCTAGCTCTTTAATTGACCTTGGCACCCCACTATCCTGACCCCAGTTCTAGCTTACAAATCTGGCTTGACAGGAACATGTACCCTAGTACATATCAGAGCTCTTGGTACACGGAATCCAGGACAGATAAATCCCTCAGGAACAGTAATGGGAGTAGCAATACCATGAGGGGAAGGGGAAGATGGGAGAGGAAGGGGAGAAAAGGAAAACCAGTCACAATGATCGACATATAAGCCACTCCCCACCTGCAGGGGACAAGCAACAGAGTAAAGGGAGACTGCAGACAGTGTAAAATATGAAAATAATAATAATTTATAATTTAACAAGGAGTCATGAGGGTGAGGGAGGGAGGGAGGGAAATAAAACAGGAGCTGATACCAAGGCCTCAATTAGAAAATGTTTTGAAAATAATGGTGACAACATATGTACAAATGTGCTTGATACAATTGATATATGGATTGCTATAAGAGGTGTAAGAGCCCCTAGTAAAATGATATTAAAAAATACATCTACCTCTCCGTCTCTCTGCCACCCCGAGTGTGATGGTGCTCCGACTTCACCATGTCATCTCATAAGACTTTCAGGATCAAGAGATTCCTGGCCAAGAAACAGAAGCAGAATCTGCCCATTCCCCAATGGATTCGAATGAAAACCGGTAATAAAATCAGGTACAACTCCAAGAGAAGACATTGGAGAAGAACCAAGCTGGGTCTGTAAGGAGCCCCCTGAAGGATGGCACGCATGGCCGCATTTTCCCAGGCTCAAATCATGAATTAAGATTTTTGTCCCCATCTGAGGAATTGAACTTCAATCGGCAAATAATCTGGTTTATTCCTTGTTTTTTTGCTTCCTAATCAAGTTTAACAATAAATAATGTAAGGTTGTTGTTGTGAGAAAAAAAAAATACATCTATACTACTATAATACCTCAAGTAGAAAAAGACAGAAAATGGGGTAAGATGGCCACCATATAACAAGCCCGGGAAGATGTGCTCAGCAACTACCAAAGAGTTTCCACTATGAGAAAGATTCTGCACTTCCTGGTAGCAAGAAATTCAACTTAAAAGCCAAGTTGACCCAAGTTTCTCAAAGTGGAAAGCAGCAAGGCCTGCTGACAGACCCCCTTTACGGATGAGCAGCAACATGAGTTGCTTCTACAAGCATCGTGATTCTTCGTGGCCCCTGAGAAAAGACAGTCAGCCAGCCAACCCTCTACTTCCCTGGCCTCTAGGGACACAGATAGCTAGCAGATCACTTGGGCAGCTTGGTACACACATACTCAGTACCCAAGGTACGCTCTGTACCATTTCCCCATTTTCCTCCTCTTTTCCTGCTTTGTTCTACAAGGCATTCCATCCCGTGTGCCAGCGCCATGATACCGCATACATGTACACACAGACTACTAAAAGAGCAGGAATCCCCACCCACAAGGTAGCTTTATTATATATATTTTTGGATTTTGTACTTTTGTTCTATTTTAATACTCTCTCTCTCTCTCTTTTTTGATCTCCTACTTCCTCTTCTGGAGTGACTCCACCCTCCTGAGAATCCACATTCCTCCCAGGAAGAGACAGGTCTGTGTATCCCAGCATACCCACTCTAGCATGGGCTTTCCAGGACCTCCTAAGTGCACAGATATGCTCACATTCATTCACATTGCCACAATAGCAGAATCTGGTACCCACAACCATACCCAAGTCTTTTTTTTTTGATCCTTGTACTTCTATCAATTATCTTTCTATTTTCTTGCTGTTCTCTCATTAAATATCTTTCCATGAAACCTATTAATTGAGATTAACTCTCTGCCCTCAAGTGTCAACTCACAGTGATCCTATAGGACAGGGTAAAACTGTCCGGTGAGTTTCTGAGACTGTAACTGTTTATGGGAATAGAAAGTCTCCTTTTTTTGGCGGAGCAGCTGGTGGTTTTAAAATGTTGACCTTTCGGATTACAACTCAATACGTAACCATTATATGACCAGAGCTCCTTATTGTGATTACCCCTCTGAAAATATTTTCCCATGATTTTTGCAAGTCTGTTGGCTTATTCACAGTCACTTATTACTATCATTACTTTATTCTTATCATTACTTTTATTTTATTCTATTTTTCCCAGCCACTATCCCCACTTAGGCACCTTTCCCCTCCTTTTCATTTCACCACTGTATGTTTTCCAGCTCCTATTAGAACTCACCTGTGTCACTAGACAAACTCTACCTCTGTATGACCAGCAGCTCACACACCACAATGCTGAAGAAACAGCAGTCAAGCACAGAAAGCTTCCAAATTCAAGAAAAACAAACATGAACAACCAAGTAGCACTCAAACCAATGGAATAGTCTGAAGATGTGATTGTGAACCACCAGTAACAGAATTCAGAAGAATGATGCTTAGGTCAAGAGATCTGGGGAATGTTCATGAGAAAAACAGAAGAAATTGAGAAACTAAAATCCTTAAACCAAAGGATTCTAGAAGACAAGCAATGAGATAACTGAATTAGGCAACATAGTAAAAGGCTAGAGGAATAAAATGGAAAAGGAAAATAAAATAAATGAGCTTGAAGACAATTACCCTCACGACAGTAGACAAGAGAAGCAATCAACAAAAAACCCCGGAAGCATCCAAATAAATCCTGTAGGACACTATCATAAGAACCCATCTAAGAAAAGAAAAAAGAAAAGAAATGCTGGGAAAAGAACACCACCAAAAAAAAAAATCTACAGAGAAGAGTACAAGAAACCATGGAAGAAAATTTCAACACACTATTCAACAAGCTGAGAAGAATGGACAACCAAAGAGAAAACATCAAGACATAAAGAAAAGGAGAGAATCTGAGGGCAGCTAGAGAAAAAGGAAAAGTCATCTACAAAGGAAAGTTGATAAGGATAAATTCAGACTTCTCAGCAAAAGACCTGCAGGCAAGAAGACAATGGAATGACATATATACAATTGTGACGGGTGGAAGGGGGGGTGGGGCGGAAGGAAGCCAGCCAAGAATATTATACTGAACAAAAATATCCCTCAAATACAAGGGAGAAATAAAGGTTATTTCCTGAGGAGGAAAAAATAAAGGAATTTTGAATTCAATAATTCATTTTCTCAGATCACAATGTTATAAAACTGGAAATCTACAACAGAAAGAAAAGGAACAAAAAGACAAACACATGGAGACTGAAAAACATACCATTTCAAAATGACTGGACACTAGAGTAAACGAAAACGAGAAATTAAGAAACTCCTTAAAACAAGCAAACCTATAACACATCATACCAAAAACTCGGATACAACAAATGCAGTTATCTGAAGTCAATTTATAGCAATCAATACACACACGAAATATGAGAGAAATCCAAAACCAATACTAATAAAACACTTCCAACAAGTAGAAAGAGGGAAACCACATAAGTCCTTCAACAATAAAGGGAAAGAACTAATAAAAATTGAAGCAGAAATAAATGAACTGAAAAATGGGGGGGAAATCAACAAGACAAAAAGTTGGTTATGAAAAGATTAACAAAATCGACAAACTGATAGAAAACTTAACAAAGGAAAAGAAAGATGCAAATATCTAGAATTTGAGATGAAAAGGGTACCATCACAAAAGATCCAAATGAAATAAAAAGATACATGTAGAGCAAAAGAAGAATTAGAGGTCACCAAGAGACTTCCAACCAAGAAAGATTCTAAAGAAGTATGTATGTTGGCTTCACAGGAGAATGCTCGCAAGTATTCAGGGAAGAGCCATAACTAATTCTGTGCAGACTATTCCAAAATATAGAAACTGACAGCAAACTCCCACACGCATTCTATGAAATGAGCATAATCCTCAAAACCTGATCACGATCATTTAGAAAAAATGAAAACAGGAAGTAGATAAGAGTGTCCCTCATCAATATTCTTATTCAACATTGTACTACAATAAACATCTTAGCCAGACAGACAGCAAAAAAAATTTAAAATAAAAGGAATATAATTGGGCAAAAAGTAGGTCAAGCTGTCACTATTTGCAGATAGTATGATTTTACATAGTGAGAGCCCCAAGGACTCCACAGAAAGATTGTTGGAAAGTACTAACGAATCTGTTAAAGTAATGGCAAACAAGATTAATAAGCAGAAATCAATTTTAATATGCTATTGAAGAGAGCTCCAAAATAAAAACATCAAGAAAAAAATATAAAAAAAGAGAAAACAATATCATTTATAATATCCATACAAAAGATGAATACCTGGGAATAAACTTAACCAAAGAAACAAAAGACCTGTACAAAGGAAACTACAGAAAAATCAAAATATGAATATTACTGAAAGCAATAAATCTATAGATAGAACACAATTCTGATCAAAATCATTTTCTTGGGGGCTTATACAGCTCTTATCACAATCTATGCATCCATCCATTGTGTCTAGCACATTTGTTCATTGTTGCCATCATCATTTTCAAAACAATTTCATTCTACTTGAGCCCTTGGCATGGGCTCCTCATTTTTCCCTCTTCCCTTCTTCACGAACTCTTAATAATTCATAAATTGTTATTAATTTTTCATGTCTTACACTGTCCGAGTTCTCTCTTTACCCTCTTTTCTACTGCCCATGCCCAGGGAGAGGTTACATTGTGATCAGTGCCCCCTCTTGGTACCACTACTCTCACAGCTGTCTACAAATGGGTTTGGGGTCTCCAGTCCACCCTCCCCCTCAATCACATCAATAAGGCTTTTTGTTCTGGGTCTTTGATGCCAGATACCTGATCCCTTCTACACCTCTTTATCACACAAGCTGGTGTGTTTCTTCCATGTGGGCTTTGTTGCTTCTTAGAGAGTCACTTGTTCATCTTCAAGCCTGTAAGACCCCAGATGCTATATCTTTGCATTGCTGGACACCATCACCTTTCTTCATTATATTTGCTTATGCACCCATTTGTCTTCAGCAATTCTGGCGGGAAGGTTATCACAGAATGCCAGGTGACTAGAACAAAGTGTTCTTGCGTTGAGGGAGTACTTGAGTAGAGGCCCACCTAATTGGACCTTTTGGACCTACTTTCTATCCAGCTCTTGGTAATCCAGGGTGTGTGCTACAGACTAGTGGACTTAATATTGTTCTTTTGAGGCACACAATATCTTTCATAGGCCACACCAGAAAGAATCCATGTGGAAGCTACATTCACTGGAGTTTGTAAACTGGGCTTTCATTCAAACTCATCAGGAGCCCTTTGATTTAAGACTGAAATTCATCAGTGTGAGAAGATGATGACTGCTATCCCAAGTTATGGAATTGGCAGTTATTGGACTTTGGTTTGACTCTCTGGCCTTCAGGGTGCCTAATGAATGGTGATCCGGGAATACCAAATATTTACTACTTTAATGCTCTTCTTATTTTGTTATGACATGTATTAGTCAGGTATGCATGTTGCTACCTTTTGGAATGAATTTTGTTGAAAGTTTTGTTCCAACATCAACCCTAATTATTTGTGTAAATAGTGTCCAGTCCAGCCTGTGTGATCACAAGGTGTCAATGGGATCAGGTATCAGGCATCAAAAAACAAAAAGTCCTATCACTGTGATGAGTGGGAGTGCGAAATGGGGACACAAAACCCATCTACAGGTAACTGGACATACCCTTACAGAAGGGCCTTGGGGAGGAGACAAACCAGTCAGGGTATAGTATAGTAAAGATAAAACATACAGCTTTCCTTTAGTTCTTTAACGCTTCCTCCCTCCCACTATCATGATCCCAATTCTACCTTACAAACACGGGTAGACCAGAGGATGTACACTGGTACAGACAGGAACTAGAAACAGAGGCAATCCAGGACAGATGACCCTCTGAGGACGAGAAGTGAGAGTGGCGATACCGGGAGGGTGGAGGGAAGGTAGGGTAGAAAGGGGCAAGGGATTATAAAGATCTACATATAAACTCCTCCATGGGGGACAGACAACAGAAAAGTGGGTGAAGGGAGACGTTGGACAGTGTGAGATATGCCAAAATAATAATAATTTATAAATAATCAAGGGTTCATGAGGGAGGGTGGGGGAAGGAGGGTGAAAATGAGGAGCTGGTACCAAGGGCTCAAGTAGAAAGAAAATGTTTTGAAAATTATATGGCAACAAATGTACAAATGTGCTTGACACAATGTATGTATGGATGAATTGTAATAAGAGCTGTATGAGTCCCCCCAGAAAAGATTTTTTAATAAATTGTTCAGAAACTTGAATTTAATCTATATAAGTCAACAATTCGAGCATGAATTGATGTCTGAAACCAGCCTATACTTCTATATGCTTTTCTCAACCGTGTTTTAAATTCTGTATCATTAGCTAAATGAATAACACTATCGTTACCTTATGCCCCAGGAAGATGGTTTGAAAAGTTTTCGTTATCATAAAATGATGATGTTGTTTCTAAAGTGAACCAGAGACATATATAAACCACAGATATGTGAATGGATTTTGTGCTCCCATTTAAATCTAGCCCCAATCTAAGAACTATGAGTTCTTAGGATGTGGCCCTCTTTAATGCTTAAAGAAGTCACTAAAGATATAGGTGCTATAGAAAAAACAAAACAAAAGAGAATGAAAAAACAACAAACAAAGCCCAAGTAATATACTCATAAAAATTATATGTTTGTAATTAATAGATAAAAATTTTACTAGTACATTGCTTAGAACACATGGTAGATAAATGGAATCACAGAATGGAATTTTCCCACTTTTTGCAGTCCATTGTATATTCAATATTTGTAAGTCTTAACATTTACAAAAAGTACAAAACAAGGTGATCTATATTAAACATAATGCCTGTGCTATAAATTGTCATCACAAGGTAATTATTTTACTATTGATTCGAACATTTTCTTCATTCAATACTTTTATTGAAGTTCAAAGTATACATTCTTAAGACAATAAATACCTGGCTGTTTTTTCTTAGTATCACAGAGGTACCATCATCAACCTCAAATTCTCCATAGTCTCTTAGACACCGTACCTGAAAAGAAAATCAGATATTTTATCCAAATTACCTTTTAAAATATGCAGTGATCATAACATGAAGTGGGATTATATAAATGCCTGAACAGTAAAAGTACTGTATTTTATGTGTCTGTTTCCTCCTCTGTGTACTTAGGAACCTTACTATTCCCAGATATTTACTGTGGTCCTAAACCTAAAGATCTCAATTTCCTACGTCACCGGGAAGGGAAAAATAAGCTTTGCAAATGTATACATGGATGGTATTACCAATAAGGAAACCAGGGATTTAGATAAAAGGAGACTACATAGTTGGACGTTTTCCTCTCAAACAATGCACTATATTAATCAGAAGGAATAAAAATGAGGGACATAACAGTGGCAAACAAGAAAGAAAAGAGCATTTTACCTCAACTAGATTGACCAGATCCTTCCCATAATCCATCAGGATAAAAGAACATACATCTAAAAACAAACTGTTTTTCTTTTTAACAATTTATTGGGGCTCATACAATTCTTATCACAGTTCATACATATACATACATCAATTGTATAAAGCACATCTGTACAGTCTTTGCCCTAATCATATTTTTCTCTTTTCTTTTTTTTACATTTTATTAGGGACTCATACAACTCTTATCACAATCCATACATATACATACATCAATTGTATAAAGCACATCCATACATTCCCTGCCCCAATCATTCTCAAGGCATTTGCTCTCCACTTAAGCCCCTTGCATCAGGTCCTCTTTTTAATTTTTTCCCCCTCCTCCCCTTTCCCCCCTCCCTCGTGTGCACTTGGTAATTTATACATCGTTATTTTGTCATATCTTGCCCTATCCGGAGTCTCCCTTACCCCCCTTCTCTGCTGTCCCTCTCCCAGGGAAGAGGTCACATGTGGATCCTTGTAATCAGTACCCCCTTTCCAACCCACTCACCCTCCACTCTCCCAGCATCGTCCCTCACACCCTTGGTCCTGAAGGTATCACACACCTGGGATTCCCTGTACCTCCAGCCCTCATATGTACCAGTGTACAGCCTCTGCCCTATCAAGCCCTGCAAGGTAGAATTCGGATCATGGTAGTTGGGGGGAGGAAGCATCCAGGATCTGAAGGAAAGTTGTGTTCTTCATCGGTACTACCTCGCACCCTAATTAACCCATCTCCTCTCCTAAACCCCTCTATGAGGGGATCTCCATTGGCCGACACTTGGGCCTTGGGTCTCCACTCTGCACTTCCCCCTTCATTTAATATGGTATATATATATGCATATATACATATACACACATGTACACATACATACACACATATCTTTTTTTTTGCATGATGCCTTATACCTGGTCCCTTGGCACCTCGTGATCGCACTGGCCGGTGTGCTTCTTCCATGTGGGCTTTTTTGCTTCTGAGCTAGATGGCCGCTTTTTCACCTTCAAGCCTTTAAGACCCCAGACACTATCTCTTTTGATAGCCAGGCACCATCAGCTTTCTTCACCACATTTGCTTATGCACCCATTTGTTTTCAGCGATCCTATCATGGAGGTGTGCAGTCAATGATATGATTTTTTGTTCTTTGATGCCTGGTAACTGATCCCTTTGGGACCACTCGATCACACAGCCTTGTGTGTTCTTCCATGTGGACTTTGTTGCTTCTGAGCTAGATGGCCGCTTGTTTATCTTCAAGCCTTTAAGACCCCAGTCACTATCTCTTTTGATAGCCGGGCACCATCAGCTTTCTTCACCACATTTACTTGTTCACCCACTTTGGCTCCAGCCGTTGTGTCGGGAGAGTGAGCATCATAGAGTTCCAATTTAATAAAAGGAGATATTCATGCATTGAGGGAGTGAACAAACTGTTTTTCAAAGGAAATCAAGTCTTCCAATCTCTTGTTTCTCAGGAATACTTAAAAATACATTTAAAAGATTCAGTTTCATGCTCTTTCATTTTGCTTACACAGTAACTTAGCAATCAATTAATTTTCATTTAGTATTTTAATAATAAAACAAAATTTATGGAAGATGGAATGTTAGATTACATTAAGATGCTTGAAATTAAAGTGCCAACATCCAATCATTTTTGACCTATAAAATGTAAGCTTAATATAGTTCAGCTCACACATCACTATTACCTTAAAACTGTGAATCAAAGTTTGTTGCAGAGAGGGCACTATAAGCATTTCCATACTCCTGTCCCTCTATAGCAGTGTTTCCCAAAGTGGGGATACTGCAATGATCCAGGAGGAGTACAAAGCAGATAGCTACACTTTATCCTGCAGTATAAGCTATTGTATAAAAGTTTTTAATTTTACACACACACACACACACACACACACACACACCATAGTGAATGAAGGGGTAAGTGCAGTGTGGAGACTCAAAGCCCATTTGTCGGCCACTGGAGATCCCCTCATAGAGGGGTTTAGGAGAGGAGATGGGTCAGTCAGGGTGCGATGCAGTACCGATGAAGAACACAGCTTTCTCCCAGATCCTGGATGCTTCCTCCCCCAACTACCATGATCCGAATTCTACCTTGCAGGACTGGATAGGGCAGAGGTTGTACACTGGTGCATATGGGAGCTGGAGGCACAGGGAATCCAGGGTGGATGATAACTTCAGGACCAATGGTATGAGGGGCAATGCTGGGAGAGTGGAGGGTGAGTGGGTTGGAAAGGGGGAACTGATTACAAGGATCCACATGTGACCTCCTCCCTGGGAGATGGACGGCAGAGAAAGGGAGGAAGGGAGCCTCCGGATGGGGAAAGATATGACAAAATAACAATCTATAAATTATCAAGGGCTCATTAGGGAGGGGGGGCAAGGGAGGGAGGGGGGAAAAAAGAGGACCTAATGCAAAGGGCTTAAGTGGAGAGCAAATGCTTTCAAAATGATTAGGGCAAAGAATGTAGGAATGTGCTTTACACAATTGATGTATGTATATGTGTGGATTGTGATAAGAATTGTATGAGCCCCTAATAAAATGTAAAAAAATGATTAGGGCAAAGAATGTACAGATGTGCTTTATACAATTGATGTATGTATATATATGGATTGTGATAAGAGTTCTATGAGCCCCTAATAAAACAATTAGGAAAAAAAACAGGCCCAAAGAACAAAAGAAAACTGGGTTAGCAATATATATACATAAATTAAAATATCTATAAAGAGATTCTATCACCGCCGTCTAGTTGATTCTAACTCACAATGACCCTATATTGGTTTTCCAAGGCTGTAAATCCTTACAGAAACTAATAGTCTCATCTTTCTCCTGAGCAACAGTTGGTAAATTTGAACCTTAAGAAACTCAGAACCCTGGTGGTACAGCAGTTAATCACTGGGTTGCAATCTGCATGGTCGACAGTTCAAAACTACCAGTACCAGTAGGAGAAAGCCTGGGCTTTCTACTCAGAAACCCATAGGGGATCCCTAGGAATCAGCATTGACTCAATACCAGAGAGTTTGGTTCTGGAACCTTATGGTTAGCAGTCCAATCAATGCCTATCCTACAATGCCAGCAGGGATCCTAAGAAAGAGATGAAGAGATGTAGTCAATGTATAAGGCCCATCTAGCCATAATCTCTTATGCATTGTATTATCAATTCTAGCCTATATGGCTATGGTTAAAATCCCATTTTGGAGGGATGGTTATGTGGAAAAGCCATCTCAGAAGCAGGAACACAGAGAAATGCTGGACCATCATGGTGTAAGAGGCCCTAGTGGGACATACTTGAGATCTTTGTCTGAAGTGGTAGAGACTGAGATGGAGGCATCAAAGGCTGCAGCACAGAGACCATGGGACAGAACAGAGGAACTAGGCCAAGACCAGAGGCTGAGGCAAGGCGTCCATGACATAAAACAGAGGAGCAATACTGAGACTATGATACTTTGAGGCAGAGCAGTGGGCTGCCTTTCTGGCCCAAAGAGGCAAAGGGACTATGTGACTGAGAGGCTAAGGACTAAAGACTGACATGACTGCTGGATGACAGGAGAGGTACACTTACTGTTTCCTGATGCTGACTTGTGGTAACTAGTTACCTTCCTTAATAAGCCCACTAAATTGTGAATATTGTCTGTGAGTTCTGTGAGGCCAACTGGGACCGATAATTGAACCCGACAGAAAGGCAGTGTGTGAGGGAGGAGTGGGTGGTGTCAGAATAGATATTGAAGGATGAAGGATGGAGGCATGTCTGAACTCTGCCTCATGGAAACAGTGAAGCCAGAGAAAGTCAAATACGGCCCTCTGATATGTCTTCCTACATTTAAAGAAGCCAATCCAATTACTAGCACTAACAAATAAGAGAAACAACGTTACTGGATAACTCAACAGGATATTTGAGTTGGCAGAAGAACAGAACAGCTTATTGAGTCTGAGGAACAAAAGTAAAGAAACATGATCCCAAGGAACACCATCAAGCAAATCAATGCAAATATTATGGAAGTCCCAGAAGAGGGCAAAGGGTAACTAAATAAAACTTAATAGACAACAGCAGAACATTACCAAAACTTGACAAAGGACAAGAATGTACATATCAATGACACTTAAGAATTTCCAAATCAGAAGAAAGCCTGAGAGATCCACACCAAAATATCTTATCATCAAACTCTTTTAAAAAAAGATAAAATCTTGACAATATCAAATAAAATGAAGTACCAATTTACATATATAGAAACCCTGGAAACCAGGAGGTAATAGAGTCACATATTTAAAATAATGAAAGAAATGAACAGCCATCCAAGATTCCTATAGCCAGCAAAACTTTCCTTTATAAATGAGGATAAAATTCAAGAAAACAAATAAAACCTGAGGGAATGTTGAGACATTCCTTTAGATTGAAATACAAGGATAGTAGATTGCAAGATGAAGCAATATAGAGAAAAAGGTGTTAGGTTCCTGGATTCAGGTACCTGAAAGAATTCACACAGCAGAAGCAGGTTTGTAATCCAAGTGATTTTATGGGGAAAAGGGAAGTTTCAGGTATTACAGCCTCAAAAAATACACATTGTTTTAAGAAAGCATACAAGGATCCGCAGAACTGCACATGGGTTCACTGCTGAATGGGGAAAAAACACATAGAAAGAACAGGAACACATAACCCAGCACATGGAACCAGGAAATCCCAGGGGCCAAAAGGGCTCCCACCCCCCACTTGTGGAGAATGCTGGAATGGAAGGAAGTCAAGGCAGGGTCTTTATTCCCTCCTCTCCACAACGGCTGGGGGAAGCATGGTTGAAGGTATTGGTTGGTTCCACTGGCTTGAGTTTAGGCCCACCTGTGTGAGGTAATGTAACTGAGCCTAATCTGTGTGCCCTGGTGGACCTCCCCTCGGGGCGGAGGGAGCTCTTGTCTGAGCATGCTCAGTTTGATTGTTCTAAAATTTAATGGATGCCTGATTTCTTCCAATCCTTTTGCTTTAGCCTTATGCAGTTACTGCGGAGACAACCCCCTTGTGGTGCTTATGTAATCTGATGTCAATTTGGGACTTGAGAGGATTAAGAGTGAAGTGGTGGAGTCTAGTTGGTCAATCAGGATAGCCAGTGAGGCCTCTGTGTGGGCATTGCCTTCGCCTGAGAATTCTGGGAACTCCAGTATTTCCTCCTTAAACAGGAGACGCTTTTCTCTCTCAGCTCACTTCCTTGGAGATGCTCTACTGGCAAGACACATGGCACTACGTCCTGGTAGCTGGGAAAGCCACACGGACCTACCCTGATGCAACAGACCTCTGGAGCCAGAGAAGTTACATAGAGAACCCTGCCAGCGCTGAGATGTTTACAATGCTACTGGATCCAAAAACTTTCTACTCGCTGGTTCAAGATCGTCCTGCAATCGGAGTCATTGCATGTTTCGTGAGTCTGACGAGGCCTTTACAGATTGGTATCAGACATATGGGCTAATATTGGGCTCACGGACTTGACCTGGACTGGGCTGGGACGTTTTCGCAATATTCAGTTGTTCTTCTATATAAACCTCTTTCTTATAAACATGAGTTTCTATGAATTTGTTTCTCTTGTCTACCCAGACTAACACTCCCCCTTTATGGCCCCTATTCTGGCTACCTAACATATCTAGCCAACACCTAAGTTGAATGCAAACATTTTTCTTTGGTCTTCTTTATTCAATATTCAAAAGTATACAAAAGAGGATAATAAAGATGGTTCAAAATCCAAAAATTAACTAAGCGCCAAAGTACGTGGTACTACTGGAAGAAATGAGGAGCAAAGAGAGGATAACCCACTTAACAAGTAACAAAATGACAACTATATGACAGGGACTTCAAGTGTGTGCAAATATGGAATTTAAAAACTGAAAAAAGTCCCAGAAACATTTGAAGCTCCTTGGTAAGTACTTCCTTAGTGGTAGTAACTTTCAATATGAAAGTATTAAAATGTCCAGTGTAAAAGCAGAGACTTTGTGATATGCATATGATACAACTTTGCTTATGGAAAGCTAAGAGGATTCAACACATTAATGAAGAACTGAGACTAAAGCTTTCTGTAGGGATTATGGCTCGATGAAAAAAAAAAGCCTCATGCTCGGGCCAATAAACACAATGATAAAAAGAGAAAAAAATAAATTGACACGGATTTCATTTATTTCAATGCATAATCAACATTCATGGAATTAGTGAAGAAATCAAGCCATGAGATAAATGCTGCAAAAGACTTCTTTAAAGTGTTAAAGAGCAGCAGAGTCAGCAAAATGACTGTCAGACAACAAACTCGGACAACTCTCAGCAATTATAGAGAAGGTCCACTAGGAGCGATATCCTAAACTTCATGGAAGAGAATCTCAATATGAAGTACATCCAAGCTTCTTAAACTGAGAGAGCAGTAGCAACTACTAACAGATTCCCCTCTTTGTTATAGGCTGTCCACACGCTGGGGAAGCTTCCCTCCTGCCTGGCATAGCCAATTTTTTCTGGTCCCTGAGCTAACCCAGCTGACCAAGCCTCTTGGCTTGCTGTCCTCTGGTGAAGAACAGCTTTGCAGAGTCAGCTTGGTGCAGACAGTCACTAGCCAAGCTTAACTTTTGCTTTGTTCTACAGTTCCACCAGCCCTTGCTCAACATTCCTCACCTTGCCACCCCCAAGCAGGAAATGTGTTAGCAAAACAACACAATTAGGGGGCAAGGGGGAAAGAGAAGCCTAGCACTTGCCGCACCAATCTCAAAGTAGACTTGAGAGGTTTAATTTAACCCCCCCCCCCCATTGGGTGAGAAATCCACACACCTGGCCTCTAGACCTGGCAGGAACCCCATCTTATCCCTCAAGGGGTGGAGTCAAGGGACAGAGTTTTTGTGGGTTTTGAACTGCGGACCATGCTGATCGCAACCCAATGTGTAACCACTGTACCACCAGGGGTCCTTTTATCTCAGTAAAACTATGAAAACTAGTCCTCGGTTTATCTGACCCCAGCCATGCTATTTTTTAATCACCTAATATGTATATGAAAGGTGAACAATGAATAAGACAGAGGTGAATTGATAACTATGAATTATGATATCGCAGAAAAGCACTGACAAAACATCAACAGCCAGAAGAGCAAACAAAGCTATGCTGGAAGAGCTACAGCGGGAGTGCCCCTTAAAGAGGCCGACTCCGTGTATATGTCATCTGGATGGCAAGTCCCTGGATGGTCAAAAAGAGGAAGCCTCTCAGTGGTATACATTGACACCATGACTGCAATAATGGGCTCAAACAGCAATGTTTGAGAAGAGGGTGCGGGGCAAGGCAGTGTTTCATTCTGTTGTACATCTAGTTACTATGAATAGGACTTGGTGGCACCTAACAAAACTATATTCATATCTCCTTCTTACATAATAGGAGCATAATCCACACATTCAATAAAATCCATTCTCAAGAGGTAAAACTTACTTCAATATATAAGCTTTTGGGAGGCTTCATATCCTGTGTTATGTCCAAACCTTCATTTCCTCCCAATGACCTCATGTAAGTAGCAAGGGACTTCTTATAACAATTGAACCATTCTATCTGAAAACAGAAAAATGGTCTTTTTACCAAGTGACAAAGAAAACAAGCTTGCCAACATTGTGTAATCGTGACTTCAAACAGCACATACGCCCATGTAGATCATGAGTGTGGCATTCCTGTATTTATATAGCGAACATTAATGGTTGTCTTCTACGAGTCAGGAACTGTCTGTGCACTTAGGATGGAGCATTCAACCAAAACAGACAAAATTCTTGTTATCACATAGCTTACAAACCAGTAGACCTAAGCACAGATCTAAAAAAACCATTCAACCAGAAACAACACTACGAAAAACACATGATTCAGTTATGGTCGCTTTAAATACTGCACGGACTCTTTTTATAAGAATGGAACAACATGCTTGAGCAGACAATGCAAATGTCCCCAAAGAGAAGGAAGGACAAGCAAAATGAGGAGTGCACACAATAGAAGATAGTGAGGCTTACTTTGGAATTCAGTTCTAAGTTGTATCTGACAAG
Source organism: Tenrec ecaudatus (assembly GCF_050624435.1). NCBI lineage: Eukaryota > Metazoa > Chordata > Mammalia > Afrosoricida > Tenrecidae > Tenrec > Tenrec ecaudatus. Next base: position 170,079 of record NW_027459674.1, read on the forward strand.
GGTAAACCTTTATCACATGTAAAGTGGCGCAAGAGGTCACATTATTTTACGACTGCATTTGTAGGAAAGTCAGTCATCGGAATTCTATAAATGTAAAAAAGTAGATTAAGAGTTGCCAAAGGGCTGGGGGAAGGAAATAATAATAAAAGGCATTTGTTATTTTTTAAAGTCTATTATGGTTAGGGTGAAAGTTTACAGAGAAAACTCATGTTTTATACAATAATTTATATATATTTTGTTTTGTGACATTAGTTGCAATCTCCTCAGAATCTTATTTATGTATAATTACAGAAAGGTAGGCAAAACAAAGATGTACAGGTTAATGACATTATTAAGAAAACAGCCTGGTCAAGGAGTAACACATCCTCAGCCCCAAAATGGAGACTTATCATTTTGTTCCATTCTGAAAATTTTACATTATCACCCAAGAATGCATCCCTAAAACACTAGTTTAGTGCTGTTCATTATTTGTACTTTAAATAGATCCACACAGTATTTATTATTTTGTGACAAATTTCTTTCACTAAACATATTTTGGATTTCTGAAATTCTACTTTAAAGTGATGAAGAGCAAGGATGTCACACTTTGAGGACTGAGCAATGCCATGGGATTTTCCATTGACCTTAGCCATGGGATTTTCCATTGCCTCATAAGCATATGAAAGTTGGACAACAATTAATAAAGACCAAAGAATAGATGCCTTTGAATTAGCATGTTGGCAAAGAACACCGAAAGTACCATGGACTGCTAACTGAACAAACAAATCTGTCTCGGGAGATCACAGCCAGACTGATCCTTAGAGATGAGTATGGCAAGACTTGTCTCACAAGTTTTGGGCATGTTTTCAGGAGACCAGTCCTTAGAAAACGACACAATACTTGGTACAGTGCAAAGTCAGTGGGAAAAACAAAAACAACTCAAGGAGATGAATTGATACGGTAACTCAACAATGGGTTCAAACATAACAATTGTGAGGATGCAGAGTCCAGTAGTACTTCATGCTGATCTAGACAGGGCCACTGTGAGGCGGAACTGACGAGAAGGCACCCACCACTACTATGTTGGTTAGTATTGGGTTATGTGTTGGCTAAAGCCAAGGTCAACAGTTTGACTCAACCAGTTACACCTAGGGAGAAAGGGGATTTCTGCTCCTATAAAGAAATACAGCTTCAGAAACCTAAAGAGCCAGTTCTACTTTGCTCATCCTTAAGGATTGTTAAAAGTCAATGGCAGTGGGTGTTTTACACAATTAATGTATGTATGTATGGATTGTGATAATAGTTGTATGAGCCCCAATAAAATGATTTTTAAAAAAGAAATTATGACATAAGATTATCTCTCTCTAAAGTGTCTTGGAGTCTCTAACTTGTAAACTACTATTTGTCTACCTTCATGGAAAAAATAATACACTAATCTTTGTTAAAGATGGCATCACCTATCCCTTATCGGTGAGTTCAAAGTGAAATGTTCACATATAGAAACTGAATTTCGGTTTATGCTCTGAGAAGGAAAAGGCAGAGGCAGTGATTCTCTCCATAGACTAGACCTTGTAGAGACTCTATTAACACCGAATTTGGACCCCAGCTATAAGGGATTTCCATTGAACTCAAGGTCAAAATGAAGTCTAAAGTATGGAAATCTAATCTCAAGACTAACATTATAATTGTTAATTATAATTTTCTGGTTCTAAAATCAGCATCTTGAAGTCTTACTTGTGTGCCTTGTCATGACTACCTTGTACTAAACTGAAAAAGTTTATGCACGACAAGTTCATGTATTTATGTTTAAAATAAAATCCTCATCTATTGGTTACTTAAATTTTAAGATAAAATCCTACAAGAACTATTACTCTTAAACACTCTATGTTTTTAAAAAAATACTATAGCTATTGTTATTAGAGAAAGAACATGTTCTGTTCATTTCACCATAATAAAGAGGCACCCCTCAAGTCCACTTAATGTAAGATTCCGGCACAAAGACCATGGAAAAAGAACCTGAAAAATTAACTGGTAACGTAATTATTTAGTAGTTCCCTCAAGAAGCTGAGGTACTTTGTTTCTTTCTCCAGAACATGAACAGAATAAAAATAAAGCATGGAAATGTACTTAGCAATCCAAGATCAGAGGAGGCAATGGTATTAGAGATTAAAACCTGAGCAGACTGCGGATGACAGTGGAAGCCCAAACTCCATTTGCACAGTTCCCACACAGATTAAGCCTCCAGTGAATCTCCTTAGACCATGAACAAAGAATGGAAATAGTCTTGTTATACACTGAGTGCATTGGAAAGTAGATTAACACAGATAATTTTTAACGTTATTGTTTTTCTCTCTTTTGGTCCCTTTTAAATTTGTTCTAGTTTTTATATTTTCTTTTGGATTGAGGGCTGTTTTTTTTGCATATGATTTTCTTTCTTTTTTTTTGGAGTTTTCAGTGGTTTCTTGAGCATTCAATATTTTGCCATGATGACTTAGGATAGTTAGGTGTTTTTTTTATTTTGTGTTTTACATTTTATTAGGGGCTCATACAACTCTTATCACAATCCATACGCATATGATTTTCTTTAAATAAAATCTAGGATAGGACTTAGTTACTGTGAAGACTATAAATGGATTAAGTTTCTTTGGGTTAGGACAGGGCAGGCTGGGGCAAATGGTGAGTTTAAGACTGAAGAAAATGTTCTAAAATTGATGGGGATCATAACTGCACAGCTCTTTTTAATATATTTAAACCACTGGGTTGTGTGGTATATGAATTATGTCAATTAAACTCAAGTTAAATTTTTTTAATGCAGTTAGCAAGTAAATTGTTTATAAAACTCATGGCAAATTTACTGAATACATGCCGTGGCAATTACATTATATCCTGTCAGCCTGTCAATAAAATTGCAGCTTGATGACCTCATTTTGAGGCATGACAGAAATAAGTAGCTCAATGGAGATCAAACCCAGTCTCTCTGCCTTCCTTTTCTGCGCTGAGACAGTCAGAGAGCTGGAGGAGACCCGTGCCAACACTGAAATGCATACACTGCCACTGGATCCACAAGACCTTCTACCCACTGGCCTGCGATATTCCTGCATTTGGCATCATTACATATACTGTGAATCTAAAGAGGAATTTATCGACTAGTACCGAACATATAGGCTAATATCGGACTTATGAACTTGATCTGAACTGGGCTGAGATGTTTTCTCAATATATAATTGCTCTTTTATATAAAGTTCTTATACACATGAGTGTATGACTGTTCCTCTAGTCAACCCAGACTAACACTTTCTTTCATAAGTGATATACTATACCAAACTCACACAATAACAGCATTGATCACATTCCGTTCTATGCTATGTTCCAAATGGGCAGCCTTAATCATCCTGTAACAACCCTGTTAATACAGCAGTTCTCAACCTGTGGGTTACGACCTCTTTTGGGGTCAAAGGACCCTTTCACAGGAGTCACTTAAGACCATTGGAAAACATGTATTTCCAATGGTCTTAGGAACCAAGTCACTGCTCCTCTATCCATCTCCAGGGGGGTCTGCCCACATATGAGTACGCAGCGTAATGACATAATCAGACAACCCCATCACATTCAACTTGTACAAATAAAGGTGGATGTGACAGGGTTGGCACCACAATGTGTTTATGTGGACAAGTCACACATGCGTAGAGAGCAGCTGCTGTGTTAAAAGCAGCTACTGTGTTAAAAGCAGCGACAGTGTTAAAAGCAGCAGTATTGGTGGTAAATGACACTTCATGAATTATTATTTCTGGGTAAAATCATAAACTACTGCAAAAAATCGATATCTGTACCATGGGAAATTTATCTGGATGCTGATTGGTCTTTTTATATTCAGCTGTGGTTGATGTGAATACTGCTCCTTGTGATAGTAACAGGTATGTAAAAACACAACATAGAGAATGTTAAATCATAGGAAATTTTAATAAACTGTATTGACTAAATTGTGCCATGTATCATCTTTAGTACTATTTTTTTTAATAAGAAATTTAAACAAGACGCTTGACTTGAAGGGAAAACTATCTAGGCTTCATTGAGAGTAATTTACGCCTACTTAAAGACAGATTGCCCTACATGTAATAGCTACATACAAAAATGTTATAAAACTGTCCTTGGTTTTACAATGATAAGTGAAAAACATAAAAATTCTTCAATCGAACAAGGCATGCAAGGATTTTTTTCATGTCATTTTTTTTGTTTTTGTTAAACAGTGAGAGCAAAATAACCTACTGAAATACAAAGAGAGAAGCTGAATGAGCAAGCCACTGATGGAGAAGGGGAGCTTTCACAGAACCAGTGTTTTCCCCATCCCATCTCCACCTGATGTCGATCAAAACATACCATTGGTGATTTAGTAAACGAATAAATAAACAAAGGGAAAAATTTAATATGCTTGTGTACATGCACCAGTTACTTTGTGTACAATAAAGGAATGAGGAAGGGGAAATGAAATAAAGAGAAAACTATACTGTAGTTGTCAGGAGGTGGTGGAATCAAACTGTGGTTTTCTAATCGAGAATGGATTCTTGGTCGGCTGGAAGAGAGTTCTGGAGGAAAGGAGCAGGCTCCCTTAGAAGATGCCTCCTGTCTGCTGCTGGAACACATCAATTGTATCTTCATCCTCCATTTCCAACTGTGCAGGTGTGTCTGTTTCATTGATTGGCTGTCTGTCGAATCAAATCAGATCTGACTCATTGACAAACCCTGTTCACAATAGGCTTCCATTAGCTTACTACGTGGGTGTGCCTCTGAATCTTAAACTGCACCACAGAACCATCCTGCCCTACCACCTTCAAGTTAATCTGATCATTGTTCTCAGTCTTGACTCCTCCCTTGAGTTTTTTGTTGGCCAGGGTGAATGCTGAAGTCTTCTCAAAAGAGGTACCAGGTCCGCACCAAACGAGCACACAGGCAGCTGCAGGAACAGCAGGAGGAGTTGGCAGTGGTGGAGGAGGGAGAGCCATCTTTTGTATTATTAAAGCTATGGTTATATATTATTTTCATTAGCCAACCATCCCATGACAATGGATCATGTAGAAGAACGTTAAGAAAAGATAGTGAGGATTTATTTATGTTATGGTTTTACTTCAATGACAGCAGGAACTGAGAAACTACAATGTCTTACTTGTTGTGAAGTTCTATTAGTTGAATCTATGAAGCTGAACAAACTAATATGCCATTTTGATAGCAAATATCCGAGCTTTGCTGGCAAGGATACCAACTATTTTAAAAGCAAAGCTGATGATAAACTCAAGAAAGCCAGACTTGACACTGGTGGCAAGTACCACAAACAAAACGTAGCAGTCATTGAAGTTTCATATTTGGTGGCACTCAGAATCACCAGCGCTATGAAACCCTACACCATTGCTGAGGATTCACTGTTGCCAGGGGCCAGTAAATTGTTCGAGTTATGATCAGAGATGAATTTGTTACAAAATTGGGCTAGGATCATGGGCAAATCGTTATCTCGCCTAAGCTCCATCTGGTCTGGAAACGCAGTAGCTTGTACTGTGACCTGGGTCAGCCTGGGGCTGTGCAGGGCATCCTCAGCCCAGCTCAACTCCTCCCAGAACGCCCTTGCAGTTGTAGGGAGCCCCTGGCTTGGGAAAGTGACCCTGCTAAGTGGGCTTTGTGACCAGGCTCCCTGATCCACCGACCCAGGTTTGCCTCCTCCACAGGCTGCAGACAGCAGGGGCTGCCCTTGGTTTCCTGAACCCGGGTCCTCTCCAGAGACAGTGTGGGCAGGACCTGGAGGGTGTGGAAGTGAGTCGTGCTGGGAAAGTGGATGGAGGAACGGAGGGTAGGGTAGATGCTGGGTGGGCTGAGGGGGCAGGAGATGCCCTGCAGAGTTCTAGAACCAGGGCTGAGGGATTTGGGAGCTGTTGGGGCCAGCTGGCCCTTTCGTGAGTTTTAGGAGCTGCCTGAATTCCATCCACATTGACCCTCTCCAGCCCCACCTTTGGCACATGCTGGAAGAGAAGTTCAAGGTCTTCCGGGAGAAAGGGCAGAGTGTGGGGCTGCCAGGGTGCAGGCCCTGAGGGAGCTGTCAGGTGCCCTGGAACTCGCCTACCCAGCTCCATGGCCCAGAGTCAAGTCCACAGGAGCGGCGTTGAGGCCACATGGGTGAGGCTGGACAAGGCAATGAAAGCCCGCACAGAGGTGGGTGCCCAGAGGGACAGGCCAGTGACAGCCAAGGGGTTCGGGACACAGGGGCCTACCCCAGATGTGTGTGCATGTGTGTGCGTGTGTGTGTGCTCATGTGTAGGGGTGGGCATGTGGGTGTGTGCATGCATACTTCTGTGTGTATTCTCGTGTGCACATGTTTGTATGAAGGGGCATGGCTGACTCCAGCTCCCAGCATCAATCAGCCTTCCCCGTCTAACCACGCTCCTTCCTGCCCCCAGTTTGGAGTCGTTCAGCGCAGGTCACTCCTTGTGGCAGGACCACGAAGTGGGCTCTCCCAATGCTCCCTGAGCACGGGCCGCAGTTTCGTTGGGGGCACAGGCCCTGCTGGTCTTCTTGCTGACCGCCACTCTTAGAGCTCCCTGCCGCCCCTCCCCACACCCTCCTTTCGCGGGATCTGGTGTCTCAGTGCACTGAGCACCTGACAGGTCCTGCAACCGAAATCCTGGGGCTGGGTGGCCCCGGGGCCAGCCCTCTCCTCACTGACTTTTGGAGGTGCTACAGGCAGACCCCCTGACAGGCAGCCCACTCGCTCCCTGAGCCGCCATCCTCATGTGCTCAGGGCTCCCCATCTTTTTGCCTTCCACCCAACATGCGTGTCAAGACCCTTGCCTCCCTCGGGCCCTGCCTGTGGCCCCCGGGCCTCATCAGGAACCTGCTGTGATCAGAGGAAACCATCCATCTTCTAACTACCGAAGGGCCAGAAGGCGCGAATGTTCAGTGATGATAATAGGTAAAGGTCACGGTAAAGTCACAGAGGACAGGAAAGACAGGGGCGAGAGAATACAATACAGAGTCAGACATGTTTTATTAGGCATGCTCACTTCAGCTCCTTTGATGGACCACGTGGAACTGGGAGAAGTGGAACCTTTGCTATCTTGGGACGTGTATAGGGAGCCTGGAGACACACCTCTTCAGTAGTGACATGGTCACAAGGTGGGCGGTATCTATCGTAAGGCCCCTGTACTTGAGCTCACCAAGGTGAGGAAAGCTAATACCTGCATTGGGGGAGGCTACAAGGGGGGCTGGGTGTCACGGTGGGAAGAGAGGGCAAAAGGATCATATCTGCTTCTACACAGAGATACAATCAGCCATGTGCTCACATTATGGCAGCCTAGCTGTTAACGGAGAATCCGTGGGAATGATTTTTAAAGCAGGATAATGTACTTGGACTTTACCTCTAACTTACCAAAGTAGAGGCTTTCCTACCGTGGAATACCAGCTTTCCAGATTCTCCCTGTTATAAGTTAGGGAATAGAGTCTTCGTCCTATTTCCCTCCGTGTTAAAGCCCCACAAATCCCCAAGCCACAGTCTTTGCTCAAAAGGAGGTGGCCCTGTTCTCAGGGAGAAAGTTGCTGGCCCTCCTTCCCGCTGTGCCCTCGACTTCCACAAGGCGGCGCTCGAGCTGTGGGGCCACATGCAGAAGGTGGTCCTGGTGGAGGGTGCTGTCCTTGGCCACGACCTGGTGTCTGTGGAGGTCCTGCAGCGCCAGCACTGCCTCCTGCAGGGGAGGGCCCCAGTCCCTCCCCCCCGCAAGAACCCCTCTTCTGTAGGCAATGGATGGATGAGGAACCCTCACCCCCAGCTGACCCCAGGCAGGACTGCAGCCCGCCCCTTCCCCCTCTGGGATGGGGGGTGACGGGCCTGGGCTTGACCTAGGCTGGGGTACAGCCAGGATGGCCTGCAAAGTCCTGGGTGGAGGAGCATTCAGCCTGCTCTCTGCCAGCTGCAGAGGGAGCTGGTGGCTGTGGACGAGGTGGTGGTTCAGATGGGGATGGAGGCCATCCAGGTACACCCTGCGGTCAAGGAGGGCCTGGCCGGGCAGCTGGCTGAGGTGCTGGGGGCCTGGGCCACCTGAACATGAAGGCCTGGGAGAAGGGCCAGCAGCTGGAGTGGGTAGCCCATGGTCACACCTTCCTCAGGCACTGCCAGGAACTGCTGTATGTGCCACCCCACCTGGATGGGGGCTCGCTCTGTTCCATGCGGGTGGGGGCACCCAGCTCTTCCCTGCCTCCTCCCTGTTCTGCCCTCTGGCCCTGAGACCTGTTCCCATGCCCTGTCCCCTACCCAGTACTCGGGCTCAAGAGAAGCAGGCGCTAGTCTATATCCTCAGAAGGGCCAGCTGGGGGCCAAGGAGACACTGGGGCAGGAGCTCTGCCTGAGAGCCCAGGCAGTGCGGCCGGCGGGGTAGCAGCTGCTGGACACCAGCCACGTCATGGCCCCAGAGATGTGCGCGCTGAGGGCTAGGGCCAGGGTGGTGCGTGGCCAGAGCTCCCTTTCCTGCTGCTCCCTGCTCCACGGTAACCCAGCCCTGTCCCACCCAGGCGACACCCTGCGCCCCTCCCAACAGCCCTCTGCCCCCCAGGTCACAGTGTCTCCGGGAGCTGGACAGGCAGCTGCAGGAGCTCCGGACGGCCTGGGCCCTTCACCAGGAGCACTGCCAGGTGAGCCAGGACTAGGAGGAGCTGCGTGGAATGCTGGGTCAGGCCGAGGTCTGGCTGGCCTCCTGAGAGGACCTCCTGCTAGACCCTGACTGTGGAGTGAGCAGGGATCCGCCCCTTAGAGGGCCACATGCCTGGCACCAGGACTTGGAAAGGCAGCTGGCGGCCCATGAGGAGAAGCTCACCCAGCTCCAAATGTAGGTGAGGGTGTGGAGGGCGGGACTGAGTAGGGGTCGAGGGGCCTCCACCTGTGGTGGGGTCTCCAGAGCATTGATCTACCCTGAGGGGCACCCCTTCGGGAAAACAGCCACAGGGTCCTGTCCTCCATGGGCAGTCTGGCTCTGTGGGGTCCATCACAGCTTCTTCTGCCCAACTGCTCCCTCCCCTCCTCTTCCTGGTTTCGCCCTCTGAGAGCTGTCCCCAGAGCAAGCCCTGTGGGACACACAGGGTCAGTATGGGTGGAAACCAATCAATAATCTCATGGGTGCAGAGCACACTCTGAGGAACACAGGGGAGGTGACACTAGCTACAGAGAATCTGAGTGGAGCAAGGGTTTGTAATCCTTGTGTAGGCTGGGGGTGGGGCTGATAGGGGGGGATTGATACCACAGGATCCTGTGGGACTGAAAGTGAGGACCTGAGGGTGGACGGGCAGAGGGAGTGCCCCATCCTCTGAGGCAGGAAGGTGGTCAGCTAGGGTGAGTACGGAGGAAGATGATCAGGGGCTGCTGCAGTCACGCAAATGTCACGTAAGAATCTCACTTTAGTATAAAATGTTTGTCTCCATTGCAAAGCCACCTCTAGCAACTAGGATCCCCTCTCTCCCCATCTGGAGTTGACGAGTGAAGAAAATAAAAAACTGAAGTAAAGCAGTCCACAGGACTAACGGACCACCAACACCACAGCCCTCCATCCTTGTCCTGGAGACCAGGAGAGTTAGATGGTGCCCAGCCACCGCCTCAAACTGCTCTGGTTGAGCTCAAACTGGCAACTTGTGCACAGCTTGAAAGCCAATGGAAGGTGACTTCATGAAGAGAGGGCATTACAAGTTTGACAGGGACTGCTGGAACCCCAAGACCAGGGCCCTTCAAATTCAAAACAGAGCCCAGCTCCGGGAATCACCCCTGCCCAAGCAACAGTCGAGCTGATAAAGTGAACGCATGGCACCTGTGAGGCAAGTGCTTCCCAGAGCAAAGGGGAGCATTTGCCCTCAAAGTTCAGGAGGGAGGGAGGGGCCAGTGAGAAGGCAAGAAGAGTGCTGTGTTATATTATGAGGGCTGCAAACAAAATGTGTATAAATTGTTAAACTGCTCTGCATGTTTCCACTTAAAACAAAACCCTCTATATTAAAATTCATATATATATGTGCATTATATGTGTGTATATATATATATATTAGTCAAACCCAAGGTCAGAAAAAGGCATGCCTTGGGCTGCTGCTCATGGCAAGGTCAGTGGTCTGAAACCCATCACAAAGACGCGGCTCGGCTGTCTGCTCCCGTAGTGACAGCCTCAGTGACACAGGGGCCGTCGTGTGCTGTCCTACAGGGCCTCGATGATAGAAATCGACTCGATGGCAATGATTTGAGTGCTTTGAAGGTCAGAAACTGTAGACAGTGATCTATAAACGTCCTTCTCTCCTGTAAGGTGTCTGTAACACAATCAAAGGAAAACAATCGGTCTGCTCTCCAGATCTTCAATGGGACCATTTCCAGGGAGCCTGGTCATACCCTGCCAGACTGTGCCTTCTCAGATCCGCTGGCACTGATAGGAAGATTGTGGGTCCTGCAGGGGTGGGGGACTCTCCAGTCTGCTCCCCAGCAATAGAGGCACTAGGCCAAGACTGGAAGAGCCCCGGCAGGGGAGAGTGGGGAGGTTGAGGCAGTCACTGTGCCCTGCTTCTGACACTCTTCATATGGCTGCTATGGTCACCCTTGACCTCAGGGAAGGCCAAGGGTCACCAGGGCAGAAAACACTTCCTTTTTATGGTGAGGGCCATATCGGGTCTCAACTTCACTGCTAATTAGCTGTGGTCTCTAGCAAGTAACCCAGGCTCTCGGTGCACCCAGTTTCCCCAGTGCTATCTGGAGTCCCAAGAAGAGCCAGGTACAGCCAGGCTGCTTGCAGCTGGGCCAGAACCAGCAGCTGCCTTCACCGTGCCCTGAAGCCAGAAGCCCAGAACTCAAAGGCTGAGCTTTGCTGAAGGTCGTCTGACATGGCCTCTCAGCTTAAGTAAGGGGTCCCAAGCTACAGGCTGCACAAGTTGCTCCCTGGAACACGTGGCCCGGGCCCCCAATGTGGGCACACAGAAAGCAAGTTCACCTCTCAGGGGTTTGGCAGAGCCGCAGCACAGCAAGGGTCTCCCTGGAAGCCCTTCCAGCCCATGCCCAGCACCTCCCCCAAACTCACCCCTGCTCCAGGCTGCTGGTACTCACTGTAGGTCCTGTCACCACTGCTGGGCCCTGGGGGCAGTGCTGGGCCGCCACTCCAGCAGGCTCTCCGCTAGTGGGGCAGGCTGCCCCCTGGTGGCCACCCATCTTCACTTGGTGCTGAAACATTGCAAACTTGGTTAAGAGGAGCTGAGAAGAGAGGAGAAGGGTTCCAGGGGGCCCTGGCTGGTGTGGTTGTGAGACACCTCAGTGAGTGACTGGGCAGGGCAAGACTGGACAGCCACAGAACTTGCCCCTCTACGCAGAGAGGGGAATAGGAAGCCACAGCTGTCCTCAGTCCAGACTGATGTTCCCCATCAGCCCCTTGTGCATGCAGCCCCCCCTCCACCACCCGTCTTCCTTCGGCTCCTGGGCACCTTCCTTGCCCCTAGCCCCTTCCTCACTAGGGTGTGCTCATAGTCCTCTCTCCTCTGGCCACCAGCTGCTGGCTGCTCAGCCAGCTCTGCAAGTCCTCGGCTTCCCTCAGGAAGCCCTGCAGTGCCAGCATCCTCTTCAGATCCTGGCCCCTGTGGTGACAGCTGAGTCCCCCAACAGTTAGTGTGCATGTGTCCACACTCTGCAGGACAAGGGACCCAATCAAAGGGGCTGCCTGAAGGACAAGGTTCTTCATGGTCTTTGCCCAGGCTGCTCCTCTGGATTCAAGAAGCAAACCCAGGGCAGGGGGAGTTGGGGCTGGCGAGGGTGTGGCTGTGGGGAAGGGCAGGTGACTGGATCCAGGGAGTCGAGCCCCTGCCCTGCAGGCTCTCCTCAAAGGTTTGTGGGAAGAGGAAACAGTGAAGGACTCATCTTTTCCTGACACATGTCTACAGGCCTCTGTCACGGTTCTCTTCAAGGCAGGGGTAGCATCTAGGGGAATAAGCAACCCCAGCCAGTTTTCTGGTACCCCCGGATGCAGTGACCCTCACTGTTGGGCTGCCAACTCCCACAGTGTCTTCAGCTGCTTCCAGAGCCTCCCCTGCATCACACCCAGCTGCTCTGAGACCTCAGTTACAAGGATCTACATATAACTTCCTCCCTGGAGGATGGACAACAGAAAAGTGGGTGAAGGGAGACAAAAAATGTAAGATCTGACAAATTATCAAGGGTTCATGAGTGAGGGGGGAACAGGGAGGGCGGAGAAAAATGAGGACATGATGCCAAGGCCTTAAGTGGAGAGCAAATGTTTTGAGAATGATGAGGGCAATGAATGTACGGATGTGCTTTACACAACTGATGTATGTATGGATTGTGATAAGAGTTGTACGTGCCCCTAATAAAATGATTTAAAAAAATTAAATCATTTAAATTTCTTAGGACAATGCCATTTGTATTTCAAAGCAACATTCACGAAAACTATTTTTCACCTTCACTATCTTCTATTTAGTTTTAAACAGTGCAAAAACAATTCTTATGCCTTTTTACGAGATGTAATGCAAGTAGACATAAATTTATGCATAATTAAAAATGTGAATGAACAAAATATTTTGTTAAAAAATTTGAACTTTTGTGAAAATCATCGAAAGCATATAGCATTTTATTGAAGGGTTGGGAATGTTTTCCTCTATTTTATTCTAGTATTTGGTCTGAGGTTCTTACGGCATATTCTGATTGTTGTCGTGTAAGACAATGTACATTCCATATAAGAGAAAACTTTCCTTATAATATTTTCCTATCCATTGCTTCCTGCTGAATCTCTCATTTGTTCTTTTATCATTTTTTCCTATAAAACGCCCAGGCTGCTTAATTTTATTCTTATTAATCATTTATATAAGTTAGGAAAATATTTATTATATATACATTTTTATTAAAAATCTTTTATTGGAGACTCTTACAACTTTTGTTGCAATCCATATTGATTGCATCAGGCATTTTGTACATATGTTGCCTTCATTCATTTATAGACATTTCTTTCTTTTTCTTTTTTAAAATAATTTTATTGGGGCTCATACAACTCATCACAATCCATACATACACCAATTGTGTAAAGCACACTTATACATTCGTTGCATTCATCACTCTCAAAATTTGCTTTCCGCTTGGGTTCCTGGAATCAGCTCATTTCCCCTTTCCCCTATCCCCTTCTCACCCTGCTCCTCTTCCCTCATGAACCCTTAATAATTTATACATTATTATTTTCTCTTATCTTACACTGCACGGCTTCTCCCATCACCCAATTTTCTGTTGCCCATCTCCCAGGGGGGAAGTTATATGTAGATCCTTGTGATCGGTTTCCCATTTCTATACCCACTTCCCTCCCAGTATCGCCACTCTCACCGCTGGCCCTGGGGGGTTCATCTGTCCTGGATTCCCTGTGTTTCCAGTTCCCGTCTGTACCGCTGTGTATCTTCTGGTCTAACCAGGTTTGCAAGGTAGAATTGGGATCATGAGAGGTGGGGGGAGGAAGCGTTTAATAACTAGAGGAAGGTTGTGAGTTTCATTATTGCTATACTGAACCCTGAGTGACTCATCTCCTTCCCACTACCCCTCCGCAAGGGATGTCCAGTTGTCTACAGGTGGGCATTGGTCCCCCGTCATGTACTCCCCTCATTCACGATGATATAATCCCACCTCCCGCCTTTGTTGCTTGAAAACTGGTCCCCTCAGCCCTTCATGATCACACATGTTGGTGTGATGCTTCCACGTGGGCTTTGTTGCTTCTGGGCCAGCTTGTTTACTTTCAAGCCTCTAAGACCCGGGACGCTATATCGCTTGATAGCCGGCCACCATCAGCCTTCTTCACCACACATACTTATGCACACATTCATCTTCAGCGTTTATGTGGGGAAGGTGATCACACAATGATGGTTTTTGTTCTTTGGTGTCTGCTACCTGATCCCTTCAACACCTCGTGCTCACTTAGGCTTGTGTGCTTCTTCTCTGTGGGCTTTGTTGCTTCTGAGCTAGATTTCAGCCTGTTTGCCTTCAAGCCTTTAAGACCCCCAGAGTTTCATTATATTGTGCAGAGAGTGGCTATGAGCCAAACCCACTAGACTGCACCCAACAACAGTAACAACAGGACTTGTGCTTCTAACAATATGCTGAAGAAGACCTTAAGAGAATCTCCCCTTCATTTAGAGCAGCGGCTCTCGACCTGTGGGTCATGTCTACTTAGGGGGTCAAACAGCCCTTTCATGGGGTGGCCTGAATTATAGCAGTAGCAAAATTACAGCTATGATGTAGCAACAAAAATAATTGTATGGTTGGTTGGTCACGACTACATGAGGAACTGGATGAAAGGGTCGTGAGTAAGAATGTTGAAAACCACTGTCCAAGAGGAAGACTCAATTCTTGATACAGTTGAAGGGCAACAAAATAGACTCAGCCCCAATATAGATGGGATAGCACAGTGGCTGCAACAATAAACACAAGCCAAAGAAACACTGCAAGGATGGCACAAGATGGGGCAGTGTTTCATTATATTGACATAGAGTTGTTATGAGTCAAAACACACAAGAAAAAAAAAACAGGACTTGTTTTTCTAACAATGTACCTAAGTAGACCTTAAGAGAATCTCCTATTAGTTTAGCGCAGCGGGCCTCAAACTGAAGGCCGTGACCCCTTTTGGGGGATGAATGACCCTTTCACGGCAGTGGACCGTTCATTAAAGTGGAAAAATTAGAGTTATGATGTAGCAATGAAAATAATTTCATGATTTGGCAATCACCACTACATGAAGAATGGTATGAAAGAGTCGTGGCATTAGGAAGGTTGAGAACCACTTCCCTAGGGCAAGACACAAATCTGGTACAGAAGGGAAGGAAGAGAGCGGCAGTCTCCAACAAGTTGGATTAGCACAGTGGCTGCAACACTGAGGCCAAGCACACAAGCACGGTGAGGGTGGCACAGGTCAGGGCAGCTAAGAGTCAAAACCCACTCGACAAACTTAATGACAATAACTACAGGACGTGTACTTCTAACAATATGCTGAACTAGATCTTAAGAGAAACTCCTCTAAATTTAGAGCAGTGGTTCTTAACTTGTGGGTCGCGACCCCCTCTCACAGGTGTTGCCCAATTCATAACAGTAGTGAAATCACAGTAATGGAGTAACAATGAAAAAAAATTACTGTTGGAGGATCACCACAACATTAAGAATTGTATAAAGGAGCCATGCCATTAAGAAGGTTCAGAAACACTGCCCGAGAGGAATACACAAAACGTGGTACTGCAGAAGGGCAGCAAGTGAGAGGCAGACCCTACAAGATGGAATAGCTCAGTGGCTGCAACAATGAGTGCCATCAACGAACCACTGTGAGGACGGCAAAGGACAGGGCAGCGTTTCATTATCTTGTGCTTAGAGTTGCTGAGAGTCAAAACCCACTCGACGGCAACTAACAGCAACACAAAAAGTACTTGAGCTTCTAACAATATGCTGACGTAGATCTTAAGAGAAACTCCTTTTAGTTTAGTGCAGGGTTCTCAGCCTATGAATCACGAACCCTTTTGGGGAGTGAGTGGGTTGAATGACCCTTTCACAAGGGTTGCCTGATTCATAAGATTAGCAAAATTACAGTTATGAAATATCAGCGAAAATTTTGTATGACTGGGGGTCCACCACTATTTTGGGAACTGCATGAAAGGGTCGTGAATTTAGGAAGATTGAGAACCACTGTCCGAGAGGAAGACACAAATGTTGGTAGAGTAGAAGGGCAGCAAAGGAGAGGCAGCCCCTCCAAGTTGGAATAGCTCAGTGGCTGCAACAACCAGCGCAAGCAAAGAACCACTGTGAGCAATGCACAGGATGGGGGAGCATTTCGTTATATTTTGCATAGAGTTGCTATGAGCCAAAACCCACTTGAAGGCACCTAAATAAAATAACAACAGGACTTTTGCTTCTAACAATGTGCTGAAATATATCTTATGAGACATTCTTCATAGTTTGGAGCAGAGATTCTCAACCTGTGGGTCATGACTCCATTAGGGTGATGAACTACCCTTGCACAGGGGTGTCCCACTTCATAGCAGTAGCTACATTACAGTTATGAAGTAGCAATGACGATAAATTTATGACTGGGATTGTACCCACTACATGAGCAGTGGTATAAAAGGCCTGTGGCATTATAAGAAGGTTGAGAGCCACTGTCCTTGAGCAAGACAGAAATCTTGGCAGAGCAGAAAGGCAGCAAATGAGAGGCAGACCCCCAGATGATAGATTAGCGCAGTGGCTGCAACCATGAGTGCAGACAAGAAACCACTGTGAAGATGGCACAGGACGGGGCAGCGTTTCATTATCTTGTGCGTAGAGTTGCTGAGAATCGAAACCCACTGGGCAACACCTAACAACAATCACTGTAGGACTCATGCTTTTCACAATATGGTGCTGTAGATCCTAAGAGAAACTCCTCTTAGTTTAGAGCAGTGGTTCTCAACTTGTGGGTCACGAGCCCTTTGGGGGGGTCAAATGACCCTTTCACAGTGGAGGCCTGATTCATAACTGTAGCAAAATTAAAGTTACAAAGTAGCAATGAAAATAATTTTATGATTGGGGGGTTCATCACTACATGAGGAAATGAATGAAAGGGCAGTAGAGGGGCAGCAAAAGAGAGGCAGCCCCCCAAAAGTTGGATTAGCCCATGGTTGCAACAATGACAACAAGCAAAATAACCACTGTGAGGGTGGCACGACACGGGGTCACGTTTCATTATATTGTGTATAGAGTTGCTATGAGCCAGCACACACTCAAAGGCACCAAACAATAACAACAGGACTGTGCGTCTATGAATATGCGGAAGTAGACCTTAAGAGAAACTCCCCTTAGTTTAGACCAGTGGTTCTCAAACTGTGTCACAGTTCCTTTAGAAGACTAATGAACCTTTCACATGGGTGGCCTGATCCATAACAGAAGCGAAATTACAGTTATGATGTAGCAATGAAAATATTTTATGGTTGGGGAGTCACCACTACATGAGGACTGGTATGAAATAGTAGTGGCATTCAGAAAGTTGAGAACCACTATTCTTGAGGAAGACACAAATCTTGGTACGGAAGGGCAGGAAAAGAGAGTTAGTCCCTAACAAGATGGATTACCACAGTGGCTGCAACAATGAGCGCAAACAGAAGAACCACCGTGAGGATGCACAGGGCAGGACAACGTTTCATTACATTGTGCATAGGGTTGTTATGAGCCAAAACCCACTCGAAGGCAGCCAAAAACAAGAACAGGATTTGTGCTTCTAACAATATGCTGAAACATACCTTAAAAATAAACTCCACTTAGTGTAGAATAGCAGTTCTCAAACTGTGGGTCGTGATGCCTTTTGGGGGGTGGGGGGGAGAATGACTATATCACATGGTGGCCTGATTCATAACAGTAGCATAATTTTAGTCATAAAGTAACAAGGAAAGTAATTTTATGATTGGGGAGGGGGCGTCACCAATACATGAGGAATGGTGTAAAAGAGTCGTGCATTAGGAAGTTTGAGAACCACTGCCCTAGAGGAAGACACAAATCTGGGTACAGTTGAAGGTCAGCAAATGAGAGGCAGTCCCCCAAAAGATGGATTAGCACAGAGACTGCAACAATGAGTGAAAACAAAAGAAAAGTGTGAGGGTGTTAGAGGATGGAACAGTGTTTCATGATACTGTGCATAGAGTTGTTATGAGCCAACTATGAGCCAAACCCACTCGACAGCCCCCAAACAACAATAAGAACAGGACTCTTGCGTGTAATAATATACAGAGCTATACCACAGGAGAAACTCCTCTTAATTTGAGAACGGCAGTTCTCAACCTGTGATTTGTGACCACTTTGGTTGGTTGAACAACCCTTTCACAGGGTGACTAGATTCATAAGACTTGCAAAATTACAGTTATGGAATAACAGTTGAAAAAAAAACTTTATGCTTTGGGGACCACCACTACACATTGGGAAGTGTATGGAAAGGTCGTAGAAATAGGAAGGGTGAGAAACACTGTCCTAGAGGAAGACGCAAGTACAGTAGAAGGGCAGCAGAAGAGAGGAAGTCCCTACAAGACAGATTTGCACGGTGGCTGCAACAATGAGCGCAAGCAAAGAACCACCGTGAGGATGATGCAAGACTGGGCAGGCCTTTATTATATTGTGCACAGGGTTGCTATCAGCCCAAACCCTCTCCACGGCCCGAACAACAATAACAGGAGGAATCATACATCTAACAGTGTGCTCAACTAAACCTTGAGAGAAACTGCTCTTAGTTTAGAGCAGCTGTTCTCAACTTGTGAGTTGAGTGGTATAATCTCTGGGGGTGTTCAAATGACCCTCCCATAGGCGTGGCCAGATACGTAACAGTAGCAAAATTACAGTTATGAAGTAGCAACAGTACAATTTTTTTGGTTGGGGGGTCATTACTACACGAGGCACTGTATGAAAGGGTCGTGGCATTAGGATTGCTGAAAACCACAGTCCTACAGGAAGACACAAGTCTTGATACAGTTGAAGGGCCGCAATATAGAGTCAGCCCCCAAATAGATGGAATAGCATAGTGGCTGCAGCAATGAGCTCAAGCTAAGGGAACACTGTGAGGATGGCACAAGATGGGGCAGCGTTACATTATATGGAGCATAGAGTTGCTATGAGTCAAAACCCACTCGACTGCACCTGACAACAAAACAACAGGACTTGTGTTTCTTATAATGTGCTGAAGTAGACCTTAAGAGAAACTCCTATTAGTTTAGTGCAGCGGTTCTCAACTTTTGGGTCACGAGCCCTGTTGGGGGATGAATGAACCTTTCATAGTGGTCGCCTAGTCATAACAGTAGAAAAATTAGAGTTACAAAGTTGCAATGAAAATAATTTTATGATTTGGCAGTCAGCACTATATGAGGAACGATATGAAAATGTTGTGGCATTAGGAAGGTTGAGAACCACTGCCCTAAAGGAAGACACAAGTCTTGGTAGAGTAGAAGGGCAACAAAAAATAGCCAGCCCCCCCAAATATGGCTCCAACAATGAGCACTAGCAAACAACCACTGACAGGATGGCACGGGTCTGGGAAGCATTTCATGATATTGTGCATAGAGATGCGATGAGCCAAAACCCCCTCCGCAGAACTTAACAACAATAACAACAGGGCTTGTGTGTTTAACAATATGCTGAAGTAAATCTTAAGAGCAACTCTTCTTAGTTTACAGCAGGGTTCTCAACATTGGGTCGTGAACACTTTCAGGTGGGGGGTGTTTCGAAACACCCCTTCACAGTGATGGCCTGATTCATAACAGTGGCAAAAGTACAGTTATGAAATATCAATGAATATAATTTTATGATTGGGGTCCACCACTACATTGGGAACTGTACGAAAGGGCCGCAGAATTAGGATGTATGAGAAATATTGTCCTAGAGGAAGACACAAATGTTGGTACAGTAGAAGGGCTGCAAAAGTCAGGCAGCCCCTACAAGATGGAATAGATGCAGCTTGAGTGCAAGCAAAGGACCACAGTGAAGATGGCACGAGATGGGGCCGAGTTTCATTATATTGTGCATACAGTTGGTATGAGCCAACACACACTCAAAGGCACCAAACAATAATAAAAAGAACTTGGGCTTCTAAGAATATTCTGAAGTAGACCTTAAGAGAAACTCCTATTCGTTTAGACCATTGGTTCTCAAACTGTGTGTCGAGACACCTTTGAGGAGACTAACGAACCTTTCACATGGGTGGCCTGATCCATAACAGAAGCAAAATTACAATTATGATGTAGCAATGCAAATATTTTATGCTTGGATGTCACCACTACACGAGGAATGGTGTGAAGTGGTTGTGGCATTTGGAAAGTTGAGAACCACTGCTCTAGAGGAAGACAGATATCTTGGTACAGAAGGGCAGGAAAAGAGAGGCAGTGCCCAACAAGATGGATTAGCACAGTGGCTGCAAAAATGAGTGTGAGCAAAAGAACCACTGTATGGAAGGCACAGGACGGGAAAGCATTTTATTACATGGTGCATAGAGTTGGTATGAGCCTAAACCCATTCGAAGGCACCAAACAACAGGATTTGTGCCTCTAACAATATGCTGAGGGAGACTTTAAAAGAAACTCTTAGTGTAGAGTAACAGTTCCCTAACTGTGGGTCACAACGTCTTAGGAGGGAACAATGAGCATTTCACATGGGTGACCTGATTCATAACAATAGCAAATTTATAGTTATGGAGTAACAAGGAAAATTATTTTTTGATTGGGGGGGTTACTAGTACGTGAGGAATGGTGTGAAAGAGTCATGACATTAGGAAGGTTGAGAACCACTACCCTAGAGGGAGACATAGATCTGGGTACAGTAGAAGGGCAGCAAAAAGAGGCAGCCCACAGCACAATGGAATACAACAGTGGCTGCAACAATCCGCGCAAGCAAAAGAACCACTGGGAGGATGGCGCAGGACAGGACACCTTTCCATCATATTGTGCTTAGAGTTGCTAGGCGTCGAAAGCTACACAACAGAATCTAACAATAACTATAGGATTTGTGCTCCTGACAATAGGGTGAAGTAGATATTAAGAAAAACTCCTCTTAGTTTAGACCAGCGGTTTTTAACCTGTGGTTCGCGACCACTTTTGGTGATCGAATGACCCTTTCACATATGTGAAATGATTCATAACTGTAGGAAAATTACAGTTACGAAGTAACAATAATATTATGATGGGGGTCACCACTACATGAGGAACTGTATGAAAGGGTCATGGCATTAGGAAATTTGACAACCATTGCCCTAGAGGAAGACACAAGTCTTGGTACAGTAGAAAGGCCACAAAAAAGAGGCAGCTACCCAAAAGTTGGATTAGCACAGTGGCTGCAACAATGCGCACAAGCAAAAGAACCACTGTGAGGATGGCATAGGATGGGAAAGCGTTTCATTATATTGTGCATAGAGTTACTATGAGCCAAAACCCACTCGATGGTACCTAACACCAATAACAACAGAACTTGTGCATCTACCAGTATGCTGAATTCTATCTTAAGAGAATCTCCTCTTAGTTTAGAGCAGGGGATCTTCAGCTGTGTGTCGCGACCCCTTTGTGGATATGGAATGAAAATTTCACAGGGGTGTCGTGACTCATAACAGTAACAAAATTACAGTTATGAAGCTGCAATGAAATCATTTTATGGTTGGGGGGGGGGGGTCACCACTAAATGAGAATCGGTATGAAAATATCATGGCATTAGGAAAGTTAAGAACCACTGCTCTAGAGGAAGTCCCAAATCTTGGTATGAAAGGGCAGGAAAAGAGAGGCGGTCCCCAACAAGATGCATTAGCACAGTGGCTGCAACAATGAGCGCAAGCAGAGAACCACTGGGCGGCGTTTCATTATATTGTGCGTAGAGTTGCTATGAGACATACCCATTCGACGGCACCTAACAACAACAACAAATGGACTTGAGCTTCTAACAGTATGGTGAAATAGACCTTAAGAGAAACTCCTCTCAATTTAGAGCAGGGGTTCTCACCATGTGGGTCGTGACCCCTTTGGGGCTTAGACGAACCCTTTACAGGGTTGCACTATTCATAACTTGTAACAAAACGAGAGTTACGAAGTAGCAAAGAATATAATTTTATGATTGGGGTCTACCACTACAAAGGAAACTATGAAAGTGTCGCGAATTTAGGAAGGTTGAGAAGCACTGTCCTAGAGGAAGATACAGATATTGGTAGAGTAGAAGGGCAGCAAAGGAGAGGCAGCCCCTACAATTTGGAATAGCTCAGTGGCTGCAACAATGAGCGCAAGCAAAGAACCACTGTGAGGAATGCACTAATGGGGCAGCGTTTCGGTACATTGTACATAGAGTTGCTGTGAGCCAAAATCCACTCGACGGCACTTAACAACAACAACAGGACTTGGGCGTCTAACAATATACTGAACTACATCTTAAAGAAACACCTCTTAGTTTAGAGCAGCGGTTCTCAACCTGTGGATCGGGACCTCTTTGGGGGTTGAGCTACCCATTCACAGGGGTCGGTCTCTTCTTCATAGTAGCAAAATTACAGTTATGAAGTAGCAACGAAAATAATTTTACGAATGGATGTTCACCACAACATCAGGAACTTCATTATAGTGCCAAGGAATTAGGAAGGTTGAGAACCACTGGTTTAGAGCATAGGAAATCTGATGCAATACTGCATATTTTAACACACATGAAGGTGGAAAATAAAGGAAATTGGGAGAGGACAGTAGTATCAAATTCCTATGAGTCAGAATTGTTCTATATCATAGAGTAGCTAAGACAATGAGAAGAAATGACAAAGTCAAAGAGCTGAAGAGAAAATTCCATAGGACACGTGGCAACAGCTTTATGCTCTTGTTAGACCCTCGGGACCTCCTTATCTTTTGCTGGTGCACCTCCAAGATCCCAGAATCCCTAGTTGACAGTGGAATTTGCATAGCGAACTGGCTCATTGAGCCAAGCCGGAGGCCTCTGTCTGCAGAAGAGACCAAGCCTTGTGCTGCAGCTCCTGCTCCCATATGCAAGCAGTGGGGTCCAGATGCGGGTCCTGTGTCTGCTTCCTGTTGTAAAAGACAGTGTTGGGACAAGTAGCCTTCTACTGAGTCTCTCCTCCGTCTACCTGGGGGAGCAGGCTCCTGGCTTGCTGTGGCCAGCTAATAGCAATTAGTAGGCATAGCGCTAATGAAGAGAGGGGACAGCTGGGCAGAGGGCCTAAACCTGCTGAGCGCCATGGCCCCTGAGACACTGGCGAGCTGTTGGCTCCCAGCTCCTTGTCCCTGACTCTTACCTGCCTCCCTCTCTCGAGTTCACTCTTGAATTTCAGTCTCCATGCAATCTCACCCAGCCTTGCTGCCTGACTGGAGAGGGAGCCTGGAGGCTGTTAGAATAGCGCTGCTCAGGCTCTTTGGGCTAAAGAGTCTGACGTGGGCCAGGAGCTCCATGAAGTTCCCTCCCTCAGGCAGTTTTCTGCCTCTCCATCCCCCTTAGTCTCCCTGCAGGCCTGGCCCTGGGCCCTGACCTTCCACTTGCTTCCTCATCCAACATGTGGAGGGCTGGCTCTTGCCAAGTACACACATGGGTGCAGACATGAGAGATCCCACTCTCTCCTGGAAACCAGGAGGTCTGTAAACAAGGGCACAGCTGAGGCCTGTTCTTACGCAAATCATGTTCATCCTTCTCTCTGCCCTCTGCCCTGGGGTAGGGACAAGGGCTCTGGGAAGACCGGCCACCCCATCACTATGGGGCATGGCCCGATGGTGCTGGTGCACAGAGCACTGGGCAGGCAGGGCTCCCTACAGGCCCTTGCACCGTGTGGGGCTACAGAAGGGGAGAAAGGCAGAAGAGTGCTGCCAGGAGCCAGCTGCACTCTGGCAACGTGGGGTCCTCTGGGCTGGGCCACTGAGGTGGGGTGCTAAGGCTGTGCTCCCCTCTCCCTCTCCCCAGGTGTGTGGTTGTGCTCTTCAATCCCCGGAAACACAAGCAGCACCACATCCTCAACAGCTCCAGGTAAATGGGCTCTGGGGCTTTGGGGAGTGCCACCATTTCCCGGGGACGGCCAGAGGAGTGCCACCTGCTTCTCTGTGGCATTGGGCCCTGTTGGGCCCCAGGCCTGCAAGGGAAGCAGCACAAGGAGGGCGGGTTTGCTGCCCTTGTTTTGAGAGGGGACTGTGAGAGGCCAGACCTGGGCCAGGCTGCCAGTGCCTCTCTTGAGCCTGCCCCCATTCCTTTCAGGAAAACCATCACTGCCCTTGCCTTCTCTCCTGATGGCAAGTACCTGGTCACCGGCGAGGTGAGTGAGGAAGGAAGCTCAGGCACTGCAGAGGGGGTGGCCTGGCCTTAGCAGAGAGTGACAGCCTGCAGCCCGCATAGGACTGGTGCCAAGTTTGACTTTCTGTACTGGTGTCAACTTTGGGTGTTTGGTCTGCCCTAGAGCAGTGTTCTTAGGCTGTAGCCTGCATCAGAAGTGCTATGGTGGCCCCGTAGTACAGACTGCTGGCTCTCGGGCTCAGCAGGTCTGGGGTGGCTCTCTTCAGTTTGCAATGCTAACAAGTAGTTCCAGATGAGGCTGAAGCTGCCAATTTGGGAACCACATTTTGGAAAACACCTCCTTAAAACATTCCTTATCCTGGAGTCCTCCTGTTGGTCACAGTGTGGAACAGGGCTGCCCTCCCATAGACTTGCCCTGTGAGGCTGTGGGAGCCAACCGCAGTAGTGGTGGTTCTTGCCCATCCAAATCACGCCAGGAGCCCATCCCTGAGAGTCCCTGTTCCCCAACACTGATCACATTCCCTCCGGGGGTGTCCTTGATTCATGTGCAGGCACATTAGGTTAGGTGTCCTTCATTTATGTGCTGGCTCTTGTCCAGTGGCTGGGAGAGCCAGGCCTCCTTGGATGGGGAGGGAGCTGGCTGCCTCTGGCCTTTACTTTGGGGTCTTCGTCCCCGCAGAGTGGACACATGCCTGCTGTGCGGGTGTGGGACGTGTCGGAGCGCAGCCAGGTGGCAGAGCTTCAGGAGCATAATTATGGCGTGGCGTGTGTGGCCTTCTCACCCAGCGCCAAGTACATTGTCTCAGTGGGCTACCAGCATGATATGATCGTCAATGTCTGGGCCTGGAAGGTGAGTGGGCTGCTGGCCTCAGGACAGGCAGGGCCGGGAGGGGAGCCAAGAAACTGCTGACAGGTGGCCTTCACTTCCGCCTGTTGGCCTCAGTCCCTTTCTAGAGAACTCTGAGCAGAAAGGAGCAACTGTGTATCTAGGATGCTGAAGAAGGGGCAGAAGGAGAGGTCAAGTTCACAGCTTGTCTAACCTCCTTCAGTGTGTAAGTTTCTTTTCCCTCAGCTCCTAGAAGCAGAGCCTTGATTTCCCTTGACTTTCTCTCCAGAAAAACATTGTAGTGGCTTCCAACCAGGTGACCAGTCGGGTGAAAGCAGTATCCTTCTCTGAGGACTGCAGCTACTTTGTCATTGCAGGCAACCGGCACATCAAATACTGGTTCCTTGATGACAGCAAGACCTCAACGGTGAGGCAGCAAGTAGCCACCAGGGTGGGGTCTGCCCAGATCTGTTCCACCTGCGCCCCCTTCTGCATGCTCAAAAGCCCTTTGGAAGTCTCAGCTGGGCCAGGTGCTATGTCAATCTGCAAGGGAAGCCTTTTCCCTCTCTCCCCAGGGCCTGCTTTCCAGGGGGTAGCCTGCAGGGTGGGTGTGTGGGTGGCACCTGTGGTGTGCCTCCACAGGTGAATGCCACTGTGCCCCTGCTGGGCCGCTCCGGGCTGCTGGGGGACATGCAGAACTACCTGTTCACTGATGTAGCCTGTGGCCGCGGGAAGAAGGCTGACAGCACCTTCTGTATCACATCCTCGGGGCAGCTGTGCGAGTTCAGTGACCAGAGACTGTTGGACAAGTGGGTGGAGCTGAGGGTAAGTGAATGCTTTGTCGGCACCCTCCCGTCTGTCACCTCCAGGCTCCGGGGGTCCTGGGGTTAGCAGCGGGGTCTGCATGCACGCTGGGGGAGGCCCCAGGCGGAGGAAGGTGTTTGGGAACCTCTCTGCTCGCTCGCGCTCTCTGTCTCTGCCGCTTCCTCTGCTTTCCTCTTCTGCTCAGCACAAAGACAGCATCACAGTAAGTGTGCTGGCCCTGTCCGCTGCCTCTGCTGCCTTTCTCTTGGCCGGCCTTTTCTGAGTGTGTGTTTGCCTAAAACTCAGGTGGCTTATAAGGCTTGCTGACTCCTTCTTCCTAATTGCATGGGGCTGTGGGCCCTCTGGCTAGCTGCTGTTAGAGGGAGGGGCATTGAGGGGCTCTGGCCAGGGCAGCTGTCCTACCTTGCACTTGTCCTTGCCTCTTGGCTCATGGCTGTTGAGGTGGGGTGAAGGAGTGCGCAGACGCCCTTGCTGAATGGGGCTTCTGTGCTCACAGACCACAGTGGCCCACTGCATCTCGGTGAGCCAGGACTACATCTTCTGTGGCTGTGCTGACAGCACCGTGCGTCTTTTCAACCCCTCCAACCTGCACTTCCTCAGCACGCTGCCCCGGCCCCATGCCCTGGGAACAGACATTGCCAGCATCACAGAGGCCAGGTGAGCGGTGTGGGTGGGCCCCTGAGTCCTGTCAGAGCCCCACTCTGTGCCAGGCCATCCTTGGCATGCTGCAAGGAGAGAAGGGCACACATAGGCCTCTGGGAAGACCCTTGCAGTCAAGCACAGGTGGGTCTTTTAGCATTTCTTGCTCACTGTGGGCAACCGTGGTAATCTGAGTCTGCCGTGTGGTAATGCATTGTCCTATAAGACCACAGCTAGGACAGACGGGCAGTTCCTTAGGGTTTCTGAGAGAGACTGGAAACCTGATGGAGCAGGCCTTTCTCCCTCAGGGTGGTCCTGGGTTGCAGCTGCGGTAGGAGGGGCTTATTGTAGCCTCGGTCCTTGGGTTGGGTGATTGCAGGAAGTGAAGTTTTGCTCTGGTTTCAGTGCTGTCAGGAAACGGGGCAGTTCTGCAGTTGGGTATATTAATTTCTCTTTCGGGGCAGGACGGGACTAAATCTGCAATTGGTAGGAAATGATATATGACCATGGTTGTGGCTTGCACAGTGTCCTTCCTTGTCCTCTGACGTGAGTCTAGAAGGGCCTGACATCTGCTTGGCTGCATCACGGCCACACACTGTCCCTGCCTGACGTTGGGGGCTATGAAATAACTTGTGTTCTTTTGGAGAGCCCCATGGCAAGGAATGCCAGGCCAGCTGCTGCGTTCTTTCTCCAGTGACTGCTGGCCAACCTGCTGCTCCTCCCTTGAGTGCCCCATTTCATTTGCGCTCACTCACTAGTTTGCCCTGTCTGCCCTGGACACCCTGCCCCCCTCTTTCCTCAGTCGCCTTTTCGCTGGAGTGGCCAATGCGTAGTATCCGGACACCATCTCCTTGGCCTTTGATCCTGCAAATCAATGGCTGTCTTGTGTGTACAATGACCATAGTATTTATGTCTGGGATGTGAAGGACCCCAAGAAAGTGGGCAAGGTGTATTCAGCTCTCTATCATTCCTCCTGCTTCTGGAGTGTAGAGGTACGTGGGCCAGGTCTGCTGAGACTGACCGTGTTTCCTGGGCTACTATTAGGAGCTGGAGTTCCTCAAGTGTGGAATTTGTTTCCTCCAGCACCCTTGCTCCCCCAGCAGTGCCCCTGGGTCCCTTCGTATCTGTTAATTGGCTCTGAGGATGGGAGGGGATTTTAGTGCTGACTCATCTCAGACGTTTTTCAGTATGCCCTGTGCAGTCTGAGCTTTGCCTCTTTGGACATGTTCCTGAACTTGACCAAACCTTAGTTTCTGCAATTGTGAAATGACATACCTGATGCATTTGATTTTTACGAGAAGGAGACAATGAAAGTTGGAGATTTAGAATGCCTAGTACTTACTAGGTGCTTGGTTAATGTATATTCCTTTACTTGTTAAAGACAAGAGCTAATCATTATGATTTGCTTGCTCTGGGAAAAGCCTGGGGTTAAGTCTTGACCAACCTTTTCTCTACTCTCATCCCGTCCCATCTCTGTGGGCAGCCAAGGTCTGACCCAGGTCCCTCTGGTCCTTGTGCTCCTCCAGGTCTACCCTGAGGTGAAGGACAGTCAACAGGCCTGCTTGCCCCCGAGCTCCTTTATCACCTGCTCTTCTGACAGCACCATCCACCTGTGGAATACAGAGAGCTCTGGGGTGCATGGCTCCACCCTGCACCGAAACATCCTCAGCCACGTGAGCCTGGTGCCCCCACACCACATTCTCAGGATCTGAGTCTCCAGACCAGACTCTTCCAGATGTTTCTGCAAGTGTATGAGTGTGAGTGTGTGTGTGTGTGTGTGTGTAAAAAGGACCCGAAGTCAGAAGCACTCTAGACATTCTGCAAGGTTGTGTGAGTGTGTGTGTGCGTGTGTGTGTGTGTGTGTATGTAAAAACGACCCGAAGTCAGAAGCCCTTTACATTTTCTGCAAGTGTGTGTGTTTGAGTGTTTGTGTTTGTAAAAAGGACATTAAATCAGACACCCAACAGAGATTCAGAAAGCGTTTGTGTGTGTGTGTGTGTGTGTGTGTGTGTGTGTGTGTGTGTGTAAAAAGGGCACGAGTCAGAAGCCCTCTAGAGATTCTGCCATGGTGTGTGTGTGTTTGTGTAAAAAGAACAAGAAGTCAGAAGCCCTCTAGATGTTCTGCAAGGGTCTGAGTGTGTGTGTGTGTTTGTAAAAAGACACGAAGTCAGAAGCCCTCCAGAGATTCTCCAAGGGTGCGTGTATATGTCTTGTGTGTAAAAATGAAACAAAATCAGAAGCCCTCTAGTGATTCTGGAAGGGTGTGTGTGTGTGTGTCCTAAAAAGGACACGAACTCAGAAGCCCTCCAGAGATTCTGTAGGGGCATGAGTGTGTGTGTGTGTGTGTGTGTATGTGTGTGTAAGTAAAACCTACACAGTCAGAAGCCCTCCAGAGATTTTGCAAGTGTTTTTGTGTGTATGTGTGTGTAAAAAGGACATGAAATCAGACGCACTACAGAGATTCTGCAAGGGTGCGTGTATGTTTTGTGTGTAAAAAGGACACGAAACCAGAAGCCTTATAGAGATTCTGGAAGTGTGTGTGTGTGTGGTTTTGTGTTGGTAAAAAGGACATTAAGTCAGAAACCCTCCAGAGATTCTGAAAGTGTGTGTGTGTGTAAAAAGGACACGAAGTCAGAAGCCCTCTAGAGATTCTACCATGGTGTGTGTGTGTGTGTGTGTGTGTGTTTGTATAAAGAGTACAAGAATTTCGAAGCCCACTAGGGACTCTGCAAGGGTCTGAGTGTGAGTGTGTTTGTGTGAGTGTGTGTGTGTGTAAAAAGGCCATGAAGTCAGAAGCCCTCCAGAGATTCTGCAAGGGTATGAGTGTGAGTATGTGTGTGAGTGTGTGTTTGTGTGTATGAAAAGGACACGAAGTCAGAAGCCCTCCAGAGATTATGCAAGGGTGTGAGTGTTTTTCTGTGTGTGACGAAAAAGGACACGAAGTCAGAAGCCCTCGAGAGTTTCTGCAGGGGTATGAGAGTGAGTGTGTGTTTTGTGTGTGTAAAAAGTACACGAAGTCAGTTGCCCTCCAGAGAAACTGCAAGGGTGCGTGTGTGTGTGTGTGTAAAAAGGACACGACATCAGAAGGCCTTCAGAGATTGTGCGAGGGTATTAGTGTGAGTTTGCGTGTGTGAGTGTGTAAAACGGACAAAGTCAGAAGCCCTCCAGAGATTCTGTAATGGTTTTCTCTGTGTGTGTGTGTGTTTGTGTGTGTGTAAAAAGACATGAAATCAGACGCCCTACAGAGATTCTGCAAAGGTGCGTGCGTGTGTGTGTGTGTGTGTGTGTGTGGAAAAAGAACAGGAAACCAGAAGCTTTTTAGAGATTCTGCAAGAGAGTGTGTGTGTGTGTGTTTGTGCTTGCAAAAAGGAAATTAATTCAGAAACCCTCCAGAGATTCTGCAACCGTGTGTGTGTGTGTGTGTGTGTGTGTGTGTAAAAAGGACACAAAGTCAGAAGACCTCTAGGGAATCTGCCATGGTGTGTGTGTGTGTTTGTAAAAAGGACACGGAATCAGAAGCTCTCTTGAGATTCTGCAAGGGTCTGAGTGTGAGTGTGTGTGTAAAAAGGACATGTAGTCAGAAGCCCTGCAGAGTTTCTGCAAGTGTATGAGTGTGAGTTTGTGTGTGTGTGTAAAAAGGACACGAAGTCAGAAGACCTCCAGAGATTGTGCAAGGGTGTGTGTGTGTGTGTGAGTGTGTAAAAAGGAAAGGAAGTCAGAAGCCCTACAGATATTCTTCAAAGTTTGTGTGTGTGTGTGTGTCTAAAAAGGACACAAAATCAGAAGCCCTCCAGAGATTCTGCAAGTGTCTGTGTGTGTAAAAAGGACACAAAGTGAGAATACCTCAAGAGATTCTGCAAGGGTGCGTGCATGTGTGTGTGTAAAATGGAAACGAAGTCAGAAGCCCTCCAGAGATTCTGCCAGTGTGCATTTGGGTGTGTAAAAAGGACAGGAACTCAGAAGCCCTCCAGAGATTCTTCAAGTGTGAGTGCTTGTGTGTGTGTGTGTGTATAAAAAGGACACGCAGTCAGAAGACCTGCAGATATTCTGCAAGAGTGTGAGTGTGTGTGTGTGTGTGTGTGTGTGTAAATTGGACACGAAATCAGAAGCCCTCCAGAGATTCTGCAAGTGTATGAGTGCGTGTGTGTGTGTGTGTGTTTAAAAAGGACATGAAATCAGACGCCCTTCAGAGATTCTGCAAGGGTGCATGTATGTGTGTGTGTGTGTGTGTGTGTGTAAAAAAACACGAAGTCAAAAGCCCTCTAGAGATTCTGCAAGGGTCTGAGTGTGAGTGTGTGTGTGTGTTTGTAAAAAGGACACGAAGTCAGAAGCTATCCAGAAATTCTGCAAGATTGTGTGTGTTTCTGTAAAAAGTAACCAAATCAGTAGCCTTCTAGAGATTTGCAAGGATGTGTGTGGGTGTGAGTGTAAAGGACACGATATCAGAAGCTCTCAAGGGATTCTGCAAGTGAATGAGTGTGTGTCAAAAGGGCACGAAGTCAGAAGCCCTCCAGAGATTCTTCAAAGTTGTGAGTGCTTGTGTGTGTGTGTGTGTGTCAAAAAAGGACATGAATTCAGAAACCCTCCAGAGATACAGGAAGGGTGCGTGATAGTGTGTGTGTGTGTGCGTGTGTGTGTAAAAAGGACAGTAATTCAGAAGCCTTCTAGAGATTCTGCAATGGTCTGTATGTGTATGTGTAAAAAGGAGAAGTCAGAAGCCCTCCAGAGATTCTGCAAGAGTGCGTGCATGTGTGCATCTGTGTGTTATTGTTCAAAAAGGACACGAAGTCAGAAGACCTGCAGATATTCTGCAAGGGTGTGTGTGCGTGTATGTGTACAAAGGACACGAGGTCAGAAGACCTGCAGATATTCTGCAAGGGTGTGTGTGTGTGTGTGTGTGTGTGTGTGTGTGTGTGTGTGTGTGTGTAAAAAGGACACGAAGTCAGAAGCCCTCCAGAGATTTTGCAAATGTATGAGTGTCAGTGTGTGTGTTTGTGAGTGTAAAAAGGACACTAAGTCAGAAGCACTCTAGAGATTCTGCAAGGGTGTGTGAGTGTGTGTGTAAAAAGGACACGAAGTCAGAAGCCCTCTAGAGTTTCTGCAAGAGTGTGAGTGTGTTTGTGTTTGTAAAAAAGACATTAATTCAGACACCGTCCAGAGATTCAGAAAGGGTGTGTGTGTGTGTGTGTGTGTGTGTGTGTGTAAAAAGGGCATGAAGTCAGAAGCCCTCTAGAGATTCTGCCATGGTGTGTGTGTGTGTTTGTGTTAAAAGAACAAGAAGTCAGAAGCTCTCTAGAGATACTCCAAGGGTCTGAGTGAGAGTGTGTATGAGTGTGTGTGTGTATGTGTAATAAGGACACGAAGTCAGAAGCCCTCCAGCGATTCTGCAAAATTGTGTGTGTGTTTGTGTAAAAAGGAAATCAAATCAGTAGCCTTTTAGAGATTTGCAAGGATGTGTGTGGGTGTGAGTGTAAAGGACATAAAGTCAGAAGCTCTCCTGAGATTCTGCAAGGGTGTGTGAGTGTGTGTGTGTGAAAAGGGCACGAAGTCAGAAGCCCTCCAGAGATTCTTCAAAGGTGTGAGTGTTTGTGAGTGAGTGTCAAAAAAGACATGAATTTAGAAGCCCTCCAGAGATTCAGCAAGGGTGCGTGATAGTGTGTGTGTGTGTGTGTGTGTGTGTGTGTATGTGTAAAAAGGTGAAGTCAGAAGCCCTCCAGAGATTCTGCAAGGGTGCGTGTATGTGTGCATGTGTGTGTGCGAGTGTGTAAAAAGGACACGAAGTCAGAAGACCTGCAGATATTCGGCAAGTGTATGAGTGTGAGTGTGAGTGTGTGGGTGTGTGTGTGTGTGTAAAAAGGACACGAAGCCAGAAACCCTCCATAGATTCTGCAAGTGTATGAGTGTGAGTGTGTGTGGGTGTGTAAAAAGGGCACGAAGTCAGAAGCCCTCTAGAGATTCTGCAATGGTGTGTGTATGTGTTTGTGTAAAAAGAACCAGAAGTCTGAAGCCCTCTAGGGAGTTTGCGAGGGTCTGTATGTGAGTGTGTGTGTGTGTAAAAAGGAAACAAAGTCAGAAGACTTGCAGATATTCTGCAAGGGTGTGTGTGCGTGTGTGTGTACAAAAGATACGAGGTCAGAAGCCCTCCATAGATTCTGCAAGAGTGTGAGTGTGTGTGTGTGTGTAAAAAGGGCACGAAGTCAGAAGCCCTCTAGAGATTCTGCAACGGTCTGTGTGTGAGTGTCTGTGTGTTTGTAAAAAGACACAAAGTCAGAAGCCCTCCAGCGATTCTGCAAGATTGTTTGTGTGTTTGTGTAAAAAGGAAACCAATTCAGAAGCCTTCTAGAGATTCAGCAACGGTGTGTATGTGTGTGTGTCTGTAAAAAGGAGATGTCAGAAGCTCTCCTGAGATTCTGCAAGGGTATGAGTGTGAGTATGTGTGTGTGTGTGTTTAAAAAGGACACCATATCTGAAGCCCTCTAGAGATTCTTGAAGGTTGTGTGTGCATGTGAGTGTAAAGGACACAAAGTCAGAAGCCCTCCAGAGACTAGGAAAGGGTGTGAGTGTTTGTGTGTGTGTGACTAAAAAAGACACGAATTCATTAGACCTCCAGAGATTCTGCAAGGGTGCGTCATAGTGTGTGTGTGTGTGTGTGTAAAAAGAACACTAAATCAGAAGCCTTCCAGAGATTCTGCAATGGTGTGTATGTATGTGTGTGTGTGTGTGTGTGTGTGTGTGTGTGTGTGAAAAGGAGAAGAATCAGAAGACCTCCAGAGATTCTGCAAGGGTATGAGTATGAGTATGTGTGTGTATATAAAAATGACACGATGTCAGAAGCCCTCTAGATATTCTGCAAGGGTGTGTGTGTAAAGGACACGAAGTCAGAAGCACTCAAGAGATTCTGCAAATGTATGAGTGTGTGTGTGTGTGTGTAAAAAAAGAACGAAGTCAGAGCCCTCCAGCGATTCTACAAGGGTGTGAGTGTTTGTTTGTGTGTGTGTGTGTGTGTAAACAGGACACAAAGTCAGAAGCTCTCCAGAGATTCTCCAAGGGTGCGTCTTTGTGTCTGTGTGTGTAAAAATGAAACAAAATCAGAAGCCCTCTAGTGATTCTGGAAGGGTATGTGTGTGTGTGTCCTAAAAAGGACACGAAGTCAGAAGTACTCCAGAGATTCTGTAGGGGCATGAGTGTGTGTGTGTGTGTGTGTAAGTAAAGCGTACAAAGTCAGAAGCCCTTTAGAGATTTTGCAAGTGTTTTTGTGTGTATGTGTGTGTAAAAAAGATATGAAATCAGACGCCCTACAGAGATTCTGCAAGGGTGCGTGTTTGTTTGTGTGTGTAAAAAGGACACGAAACCAGAAGCCTTATAGAGATTCTGTAAGTGTGTGTGTGTGTGTTTGTGTTTGTAAAAAGGACATTAAATCAGAAATCCTCCAGAGATTCTGAAAGTGTGTGTGTGTGTGTGTGTGTGTGTGTGTGTAAAAAGGACACGAAGTCAGAAGCTCTCTAGAGATTCTACCATGGTGTGTGTGTGTGTGTGTGTTTGTAAAAAAGTACACGAATTTAGAAGCCCACTAGGGATTCTGCAAGGGTATGAGTGTGAGTATGTGTGTGTGTGTGTGTGTGTGTGTGTGTGTGTGTGTTTGTGTGTATAAAAAGTACACGATGTCAGAAGTCCTCAAGAGATTCTGGAAGGTTGTGTGTGAGTGTGAGTGAAAAGGACACGAAGTCAGAAGCCCTCCAGGGATTCTGCATGGGTGTGAGTGTTTTTTTTGTGTGTGACTAAAAAGGACACGAAGTCAGAAGCCCTCTAGAGTTTCTGCAGGGGTATGAGAGTGGGTGTGTGTTTGTGTGTGTGTAAAAAGGACACGAAGTCAGTTACCCTCCAGAGATACTGCAAGTGTGTGTGTGTGTGTGTGTAAAAAGGACACGACATCAGAAGCCCTCCAGAGATTTTGAAAGAGTATGAGTGTGAGTTTGTGTGTGTGAGTGTGTAAAACGGACAAAGACTTTGCATTTAGTAGCTCTGTGAGTAGCCCGCCATGTCACCAGAGGTTCTTTGCGTTTGATGGCAGTGGGGTGGAATGTTTACAATGGAAAGACCTTTTTCAAATGTATTGCTACTGACCGCGGTCTAAAGCCCAAGTGCTTAGCCATTGGGCCACCAGGATTCTTCGTGGTAAGGATGTGTTCCTGCCAAAGTTTATGAACACTACACAGCAGTGGGGTTTTGGAACTGCTAGGTAGTTTAGCTTAGGGACTGAGGCATTCATTACGCAGGGTCAGCAGTCTGAGCCTTTGTCCCATGAACGAGTGGTACACTGTGCATGCTCAAAGGCTCAGGTTCCCAGCCAGGAAGGGGAGGTACACCTGGGTGTGTTCTGCACCTGAATTGGCCCACCAAGGCCAGGTGAATTCAGTTCAGCCAATGAGTTCACCAGGGTCACCAGCACGCCCCACCTCTTGGAGTAATTTAAAAGGCAGGAGCAGAGAGCAGACCTCGTGACTTTCAGGGAAGCTTCTAAGGAGAAGCACATTTCTGAAGAGCCCTGCAGGTGCCTTTATAAACCTGAAACTTCTTCTAATTCTCATAAAACTCACTTGGATCACAAACTAGGCTTGGAGGTGAATGCTTTCTCGTGTGTAGCCAAGGAGCAAGGTATATCTCTATCCTGAGAGATCTCACAGAACCATTGATTGCCCTGGCATGTTTTGGGGTCCTGATGGTGTCATGGTTATGCTTTGTGCAACAGTTTAAAACCACTAGCCACGCCACAAGGGAAAGATGGGGCTTTCTATTCCTATAAAGAGATACATCCTCAGTAACTCACAGGGGAATTCTACCCTGTCCTATAGGGTTGTTATGAGTCAGCATTGACTCAATGGCAGTGAGTGAGTGCCCTGGCAAGTTAGCCTTGGGTATCTACATTGACTCTCAGTTTCTGGTTACCGTTTCACCACTTCACCCCATGAACGTGAACTGCAGTGGATGAGGGTTGGGAGCTCTGGCTCTGGGGCTGCTTGCTTGAATTTTCACATCATGGCCCTGCCCCTGATGGGACCTTTGCCATTTGGGCAAATGAGCACAAGCCTGAGTTTCCTTTTCTGCAGTATAGGCTGAGAAAGGAGATGTCGCCTCTCTTGTGTGCTAACTGACTTTTACCAGTTAGTGTGAATTAGATCTTTCAAAGAGGAAGAAGGAGAAGGGGGAAGGATGAAGCAACATGGATAGAGGTGAAGGCAGTGTGAGGGGTCAGAGAGAGATGAAAGGACCATCATGTCACCTTTGACTACTCTTAGTGAGGCTGGCTTGGAGTGCAGGAGACGGGGAGAGTGAGGACTCGGGCTAAAGGCAGTGTTCATTCATTACTTCCGGGCAGAGTTCAGCCTTTGGCATGTTTGTTGGATGCTGGCGCTGTGTTCATCCAATGAAACTTCAAACTTCTGTCCTCTCATTAACCCTTTGTCTCCCCTTTGTTCACGATTTAAAACTTCTATTCTCGGGTTCTCTTTAGAGCCCCAGGAAATCAGAAGTCACAAGTCACTTCTGTTTACAGAGAGGCCCCCCTATATGCAAAGGCAGGAGGGTGTGTTAACAGCACACCGGTCTAGTGGCTGGTCACACCTATGCAGTACATTCTCCATCCCTTAGCTCAACAAAAGGAAAATCACCAAAGAAAAAAAATTTTCTTTTTCATGGATAATTACTTTTTCAGTTCCCTCCCCCACCCATACTCTGTGTGAATTACAATAGAACACGCACACACACATACACACAATTTTCTGCCAGAATATGTTACTCCAGTACATTCTACCCTCCTCCCTCACTGCCTCCTACCCTTTTTTCTCCTATCTACTTTCTTCCCATGACACCCAATGGACAGGTAGGGGAATTCAAAATAGACCCCAGTCTCAAATGTAGTTTAAAGCTCACTCACGCACTGCTATTGTGCCAGTTCTGACTCATAGTTACAGGATACAACTGTCCTTGTGGATTTCTGAAACAACAATTCTTTGTGGGAGTTGAAAGCTGCCCTTTCTACAGGAATGCAGCAGGTGCGTTTGAACTGCCAACCCTGCAGTTAGCAGGCCAACGTGAAGGGATTTTGCCACTTTGCCACCAAGGATCCTAAAGGTAGCATGAGGAGAACATTTATTAAATCTTCCATGGTACACAGGCAAGGGGGAGACCTGAACCACAGCTCTCGGGATTCTTGGTGCCTCGCAGTGGACAGTTCCAGCCACATCGGATCCAGGCTTCCCAAGATTTGCAGAGCCACCAGCATAGTCTTTGCTCCTCTCCAGGATTCACAATTGCTTCCTGGTTGCTCAGGTATGTAGGAGTTTAGTGGTTCTCTAATGCAATCATCCCATTTTGCAAAGAAGATGCTGATGCCCAGACCGGGGAGAAGATTATCTGGGGCCACTGAGAAGGACACCATCACCTCAAGTCCTTCTGACCCCCCACAAGTTTCTGCCAACAGCAATGAGCTCTGGGTTACCTACTCAGTCTTTTGAAGCCTTAGCCAGCTGATGCAGCTGCCAGTTGGATTGATCAGGGTATGTGACCCAGAGCTCCTTAGAACGCGCCCCCCCAAATGCAAATTTACTGCCATAGAGTTGATACTGATTCATAATGACCCTATAAGACAGGGTAGAACTTCCCCTGTAGGTTTCTGAGACTAACTTTCAGCCTTTCTCCTGAGAAGTGGCTGGTTGTGTGGTGGTTTAGACCTTGCAGTTAGCAGCCTTTTAGCATGAGAGGTAGGGCCTCATTTCTGTTCTGATTATGCTCCATTCTGTGAGATGCCAGTGCCGAGGCTCCCACCCCTGCAGGTAGCAGTGAGATTTTTCTCACTAAACTGAGCTGGATGGGAAACTTGGGGCAAGTAGTGCATCGCAGCCAAGGAAGATCTCATTGACAGTGCAGAACTTGAATAAGGCAGGAAGACACAGGCGTGGCCATCTGGCGGTGGGGAAAGTGTTCCAGGTAGGAGACAGTCAGTGCAAAAGGCCTTGTGATTGGGTTCTCCAAGCTTCTTCCTGGAACAGCAAGGAGACCAATGTGAGTGGGGCATGACACTCTGTAGTGAGGAAAGATGATCACTGTGTGGGCCTCCTGTATGATTGAGAAGCCAAGGGGAATTTTTAAACCCTAAGCCAGATCAATGCTCAAGGAAGCATTAGTCAAGACATCAAATGACACGCTGCATTGGCTAAAAGTGCTACAACAGATCTTTTAAAAAGACTGAAGATCAAGGATGTTACTTTGAGGACACTGCCTGATCTTGTGCCAAATCTTGCCATGGTTGTTAGGTTGGAGTCCATTGTTGCAGCCATGGTGTCAGCCCATCTCCTTGATGGTCAGTCTCTTTTCTTGTGGACCTTCAGTTTTACCGAGCATGATGTCCCTTTCCATGGACTGGTCTTTCCTGATAAAATGTAGTAGCTACCAGATTGGATGTCATGCCTTTAGAACAGTGGTTTTCAACCTTCCTAATGTTGTGACACTTTCATATAGTTCCTCATGTGTGGTGCTACCCCCAACTATAAAATTATTTTTGTTGCTACTTCATAACTATAATATTGCTACTGTGATGAATCGGATGACACCTGTGAAAGCATTGTTCGACCCCTCCCCCCCCATGGGGGTCGCGACCCACAGGTTGAGGATCACTGCTCTGGAACATTTTCATCATAGAAGAGAGTTTGTTTGCACAGCTCTGAGTTAGACGGTGAGACGGGTTATTTGACATTCATTTGCTGATGTGTTTGCGAACCCAGTGGAAACACTCGGGAATGAGCATCTTCTTAGCCATATTCCCGGATCATTCAAATGCCATCTCCCCTGTGAATGCCTCACTCCATCCTTGGCTTTCCATACTTGCCATATGAAAATGGGATAATATTCAATACTTAGCATTATATATAACCCAGTATTTGGTAGTCTGCCTCAAACAGATGCGAGTCTCTCTTTTTTTCTACTAATATTTAATTTTGATATGTGAAAACATACAAAGCAAAATCTGTTCCATTTCAACCCTTTCTGGACACAATGTTCAGTGACATTGGTCACACTCTTCATATTGAATTAACATTCTTGTTCTTTCTATTCTAGGTGTTTCCTTTCTTTTTACTTAATCTCTCTGCCACAACCCTCTCACATATATTTTGAATTATCTGTAACCCATTTAGTTTTGTGCTGATTTTTTAAAGACTGCAATACTCAAGGATGCAATCCTTTAAGAGCTAAATTGTTATTTAGTTTAAAGATGACTTCAGGGGACAGTTTCAATTCAAGGTTTGAAGAGTAACTCAGGGTCATAGTCTCTGGGACTCTTCCAGTTAAGTAAGTCTAGATAATTAAAGAATTTTAAATTACATTCCACAAGGTTCTCCCTTTCTATCAGCATCCTTAGGAATCATGGTGCTATGGTGCCTGCTAACCTCAAAGTCAGTAGTTGAAACCACAAGCCACTCTGCAGGGGAAAGCAAAGGCTTTCTGTTTCCTTAAAGAATAGCAAGCGAGGAACCCGCAGGGGGTGTTCTATACTGAGTCAAAATTGACTCCATGGCAGTGAGTTTATGTTGTTATCGAAAAAAGAACACATTTTAATGGGGGCTCTGACAGACACCAGCAACCAATTGCCATTGAGTCAACTCGGACTCATGGAGAGCCCAAGTGTGTTAGAGAAGTCCAGTCCCTAGAATTTTCCATGGCTGGGGTGGTTTTTTTTTCCAGAGGCATATCACCAGGCCCTTCTTGGAAGGCACCTCTGGGTGAACTCAAACCTTTAACCCGTAGTTCGCAGCCTAGCTCATGAACAATACCATCCAAGGACGGTACATTTCCTTGCAAATGGTCACCTGCAGTAGATGAACCAAGGTCAAGTAACTGCCTGAGAAACATCAACCAGAGGAAAGCAGAGTGAACCCCAGGGTTCTTGGGAAGAGGGCCAGAGAGAGAAAAAGGAGAAAACAGCTTTCTCGGGACATCAGAAAGGAGAGGACTCCACTTTGTGGATGCCATAGAACAATCCCAAGCCAAGCATGGGTGAGAAACAGACCCCACCCAAACCCAGCGGGCTGGATTCTGTCGCCAAGTGTTGAACACCAGACATGGATATGACAGAGCCGCTAGTCGTCCGTGGAAAGAAACTGCCCATTGTCTGGTAGTTTTGCAGCATTTGAACAACCAGGCCTCTGCTGCCTCTTCTGGCCTGAAATATAATTGCAGCCATAACCGCCCAGCGGTTCAATGGGTAGAACTCCCTGGGGAGGGCTAACTACCCAAATCATTTGGGAGATCATTTTAGGATTGTCCAGGAGATCTTTGGCTGTGTCTATTATATGAACGATGGTGTCTTTTTTTTTAAAAAAAGAAACTTTTTATTGTAAGGTGGGTTAAGATTTACAGAGAAAATCAGCTTTGCATGTAAAAATTTATATACGTTTTGTTATGTGACATTGATGACAATCTCCTGCAATGTAATATCACTCATGCCATTGAAACTCTGCTTCCTGTTTTAATCCACCCTTCTCCCCTAACCTTGCCTGCCATTTGAATTTGGCCTTGGGCAAATACTGCCTATTTGCTTTTGAATGGTTGATGGTTCTGAGGAATGTGTGCTCCTCAGTGCTATGATTCATTTTGGTGTAGTTGTTCTTATCAGGTGCCATTGAGCCAGTTGCAACCCACATTGACCCTATGCCAAACATTCAGAAACACTACCTAGCCCTGAATAATTCTCCTAATTGTTCCCAAGCTTGAGCCCCTTGTTTCAGTCACTGTCAATCCATCTCCTTAAGGGGCTTCCTCTCATTCACTGTCCCTCTACTTCACCTGGCATGATGTCCTTCTCCAGGGACTAGTCTCTCTTAATAACATGACCAAAGTATGTGAGAGGAAGTCTCACCATCCTTCCCTTTAAGGAGCCCTCTGACCATACTTCTTCTAAGACAGATCTGTTTGTTCCCTTGGCAGTCCATGTTACTTTCAATATTCTTCACCAGCACCACAATTCAAACATATCAATTCTTCTTCAGCCTTCCTTATTCAATGTCTGACTTTCACATACTTATGAAGCAATTTAAATTACTATGGCTTGGGTAAGGTGCACCTTAGTCCTCAAAGTAACATCCTTGCTTTTTAGCACTCTACAGACGTATTGTGCACCAAATGTATCCATATGCAATGCGTCATTTGATCTCATGATTGCAGCTTCCAAGAGCATTGATTATAGACCTCATCAAGACAAAAATCCGTGACAACTTCAACAAATAACAACAAATAAAACAACAACAACAAACTTCTCTATTTATCATGGTACCTATTGATCAAGTTGTGAGCATGTGTGTCTTCTTGACATTGAGTTGTAATCCATACTGAGGGCTGCAATCTTTGATTCTCATAAGGTTCACTTTATAAACCTGTTTATTTTTCAGGGGGTTGAATTCAGTTCCAGACCTGAAGGGTGATGAAGGACCATAGTAGTGGGGATCTCACTAGTTTATCTAACCAATAAACCTCATCTTTTATCATTATTATTATTACTATTGGTAGTAGTAGTATGACTTTCAGTTTTCTTACACATTACTCCCCACTCTATCTAGCATCATGTACCATGATCCCTTTCAGAGCAGCTGTTTGTGATAGGCAGGCACCATTTAGTTCTTCTGACCTTAGCATCATAGAGGCTGAGGTACGCATAGTCCATTACTGATTTGGACTAATTGTTGCCAGGCATCTTGATTTTCTTCACTGTTATTTGCTCCAGACAGGGTGCAATAGTTTATTGTGCCAGCCTGGCCGATAAACACAAGTAGGATTAATCGAAGGGCAGAGGGATAAATGGCTTCGTGAGCCTCGCCTTGCTTGTTCTGTGCCTCAATTTAAAGGGGTACACTGCCTGTGGGATGCCTAGTTTGTGGACTGTGTTGCTGTAAGTTGAGGTCCATTTAATCCCACAGGATTGGAATGTTCGTCTCTGGAGCTGGGGACCGACAGTTGGTGACAGTTGTTGACTTGCCTTGCTGTTTGCTGCCTGGGTATATATAGCCCAGCTCTCTCTACAGAAAGGGACTGGCAACTGGCGGCTCTCAAGCCTTAAAGGACTGCTAGTGTCTCACTGTTTTATAATTTAACTGTTAGTTTCTTGTGTTATCTATCTGTATATAATTTAGTGGTTCATTTCTTGTATTGTATATCTAGCTTTATAGATATATTTATATATAATTACTAGCAATATGGTTTTGTCTCTCTAGAGAACCCTGTCCAACACATAGGGTGAGACCAAGAACTGACTTTTAGTTTGCTACTCACTAGCTTTTGAAGACCCCAGTCACTTCCCTGATGGATACAGAACATTGTCTTTGCGAGCTAGTTTGTACCAATTGATCTTGAGGTCTCTCAGAGCTATGTTCCTGATCCCCGATATTTAGGACACACTCCCTCAAGGGGTTTTGTTATAGCTAAGACATTTTCATAACTATGCCTCCTGGATGCACTATTATATTCATGGGCATATTTGTAGTATATGC
This sequence comes from Tenrec ecaudatus, assembly GCF_050624435.1. Lineage (NCBI taxonomy): Eukaryota > Metazoa > Chordata > Mammalia > Afrosoricida > Tenrecidae > Tenrec > Tenrec ecaudatus. Next base: position 211,648 of record NW_027459674.1, read on the forward strand.
TAATATGTATATAGAACTATTCTCTGGCAAACCTATATTTATTCATGGGGCTAATCCCATTCTCCTTCCCACAACTGCTAAGATATTGTGGTTTTTCTATCTATCTATTTATCTCTTTAGCTATCCTTGTATGTTATTGTTATTATTGGAGTATTTATCTCTGTTGCCTTTAATGCTTGTAGTCTACTGAGAAAGGATAGTGTTTTGATGTTCCAAATGTTTCCCATTTTCTGGGTTACATGACACAAACCAATAGAAGAAGAGAAAAGAAAAATAATTAACCCAAGTAATAACACCAACAATAAAACCAATTTAGTCTTTTGGTTAAGAATTAGTCAGACTTTCCCACTCCTAGGCTAACCCTTGAAAGAAAACGAATGAGATAAAAGACCATAGGGAGGAAGAAAGGAGAGTGGGAGGCAAGGGAATAAAGAAAGAAGGTGGCAGGGTTGTGTGAACAATTAATGTGGACCTTCTTTGATGTGTATTAAAAATAATATTGACTGGTTTTTTCAATACTCACCAAAAATTATTTATGTCAATCAAGAAAATCTCACTACCCTGGAATCAATTCTGACATATAGCAACCCTTTGGACAGAGTATAGAACTGCTCCTGTGGGTTTCCAAGGCTGTAAATCTTTATAGGAGTAGAAAATCTCATCTTTCTCTTGTGGAGTGGGGGTGGGGGGAGTTTCGAACTTCTGATCTTGCCGTTAGAAGTCCAACACATAATCTACTTCACCAACAGGGCTCCTCCTTTCATCATTAATCTAGACTGTTTGACCTTCTTGGCTTACTGGGTTTTATTTTCTCGCTTTGGAAGACATGGTACCAAAATACACACCATTTCCTAGCCCCCCAAAAATCAAAAGTAAGCAAAAACAAAACAGGAAAAACTAGCAACCCAATCCAAACCAACTAACCTTTTTAGCCATATAGATAAAGGATACTTGTAGCCAACCTCTGTGTTGGGGGCAATAGGGATAGATGGGGACTGTGGTTAACAGGCACGTGTCAGCTCATCCACAGGGGACATTCAAATTCTAGCTCCAGACTGTTGTTGCCTTGGGGAAATGCAAGGATTTTAAGGCCTGATTTTCTGTTTGTAACTGAGATGCTGAGAATATAAAATTCGATGTGAAATCGTCAACTTTTCAAATATTGGATCACATTAGTTAAAACCACTTTTCAGGCTGCTCATCATCATACTAGCACGTCATTAGGCTAAAATCATATCAAAGACATCTGGTTTATCCCCTGTGCCCTTTAAGGACAGCTGAAACATGAGGACGGGAATTTGACATTCATTCTTCCTCTAGACCCTCACCCTTTGCCTCCATCGGCTGGCGTTCATAGAAGAGGCAGACGGTTTTGTTCAACTTCAGCATAATCAGAGTCCTGAGAGTTAAACACAATACATATATCATTTCATACTAGTCATTTTAATATTAGCCCAAACAAAACCAACAAAAACCCAACCCGTTGCTGTTATGTTGGTTCTGGCTCCCGAGGACCCCCTGGGTGCCAGGGAGAAACTACAAATCACAGGATTCTCAAGCCTGTGGGCTTCTAGAAGCAGGCCATTAGTTATTTGTTCTGAGGGGTGCAACTGCCCACCTCTTGATACGTTGAGTCCTTAACCATTTGTGCCACCCAGGGTCTCCCAGTCTTCGTATGTGACCCCCAAATTCCTTGACAGGCTACCTATAGGAAGGTAGAGTCTATGTCCTTTCCCCTTAAATTGGGATGTTTCATGACCTCTGTGACCAATAGATTATGGAGAAGATGACACTGTGACATCTAGTTTGGGAAACCCCCTTTCCTCCCCCAAAGTGCTTCACGGCTTCTGAAAAATCCCTTCAAAGACTTCTTCTTGAGTGCTCACCCTTAGAATGTCTAGCCTCCACGTGCTACCTCTCAGGACACTTCTCAGCACCCGAACACTATGCTGAAAGAAGCCTGAGCCACCTGGAAAGGCCACGTGGAGACACTCCAACCAACAACCTAGCTAAGCACCCAGCTAACGGCCAGCTTCAGCTGCCAGCCCTCTGAGTGCACGTGTAGGCACTGGAGTCACCAGAGGCCCCTGCCCCAGCTCCCATGTGACTGCCAACTCATGGGAGACTCCAAGCACGACCCAGTGGCCTCCCAGCAACCACACGATGATGGTCCTTGTTTGAAGCCACTGCGTTTGGAGAGGAGGCGTTTCTTGCCCAGCCACAGGGATGAGAACCTGCATCTCAACAACATGCAGGTGGGTGAGGGGGCCGTCTCTCGAGCAAGGCAGCCTCCCTTCTTGTCAACTCCTGGGGATTTTTGTTGTTCTTGCCACTGCTGCCCCAATTCCCCAGGAGTTAGAGGAAGGCAGGCAGCAGGCCTCATGTGGCCAGGAGGCAGGAGCCTTTGTGGGATGCAGTTACAATGGGAGAGATAACCTTAAAGGCAGGAGCCTGACTTTACCTTTGCCTCCTGAACATTTGGGATGCAGAACACCTGTCAAATCCCATCTTCTGTCCAACCCTGATCATATGTCTGTCTTATGTTTGCACACAGGACGCAGACTTGTGAACACCCAAAGAACAGGGTCTGGCGCCAAGAAACCAGCGCCACAAGGAACTGATGTTTCTCCAGCAATGGGGAGGGGTGGGATGAGAGGAAGAAAGGAGTACAAATCACTGGATCAAAACAAGGTGGGGAAAGGAAGGAGGAAAGGGAGAGAGTGAAGGAGGGAGACTGGGAGGCTGAAGGGAAAAGGCAGGGAAGTAAAGGAGAAAGGTGGGGGTGGGGAGAGAGGAGCGATGAAGAAATGGAGGAGTGCGGGAGGGAAGATGGAAGGTGAAGGCAGGCAGGAAGACGTGAGCAAAGGGAGGGAAGGAAGAAAAGAGAAAGAGAAGGGCAAGAAGAAGAAAGGAAGGTAGGGAAGAAAGGAAGAAAACGAGAAACCTAATGTCAATGGCACCCTCTATGTTTTTATTTCCTGTTTTTCTGAGGTAGCCTCTTCAGCAGAAGCAAATGGGCTGTATCGCCTCAAACTCCACCTAGGTAGAAAGCACGGGTTTCATTTCGCCAGGGCCTGTGTAAATGTTTGAACTGAGCAGCATTAACACTGAGACAGTGATTACCCCACGTGACTGTTGCGCTCTGATGATGCCAAGGCAACGGGAAAGGGGGCTCATTATTTCTCCAGGTGACAAAAAAATTGTATTTTGACATTTCACCCTGAATGTGGGGAAGGGGGGCGTGGTGGAGGAAGCAGGGGCCCTTTGTGGAGTCTCCTCTTGCCATTGTGATGCCCCTTGGCCTGCCAACAACCTGAGGTCCTGCACGCTGCCAGTGAGGGGCTTGGCTGCAGGCCCTAGCCCAGCATTTCTTATCAGATTTACTGTGACAAGTGATGGGAGAAAAGCAAGATGCTGTTAACAGCGCATCCATTCAGACCCTGCTATTTAGAAATTTGGATTTATGTTTTGTCAGAGAGAAGTAGCACTGATGTTAATCTTTGCACTACCCTTGGAAAAAATCATTCATAATCTAATAACAATAATCCATAGCATTTGTGGAGCTCTGAGAACCATGGGATGGTCAGAAGCATTTTTAGACAGATGTCTCATTTCATCTTCAAAGCAACCCAGTGAGGAATAAGAAAAGTTGGCTTATGACTTCCCTTCTGGAAAGTGAGTCTTTGGAAGCACAGAGAGGTCCAGGTTTGCCCAAGGTCACATAGTCAATAAGTTAGAGAGCCTGGATTTGAACCTGAGCGGTCTGCTGCCAGAGGTACTTTTTTGCTCGTGTTTATTAAGGCAACTTGCAGCTCTGGCAAGGATTCAGATAGAATTGAGGATCACTTTTTTAAACAATTTATTAGGGGCTTATACAACTCTTATCACAGTTCATACATATACATACATCTATTGTATAAAGCACATCTGTACAGTCTTTGCCCTAATCATTTTTTTCTCCTCTTTTCTTTTTTTACATTTTATTAGGGACTCATACAACTCTTATCACAATCCATACATATTCATACATCAATTGTATAAAGCACATCCATACATTCCCTACCCCAATCATTCTCAAAGCATTTGCTCTCCACTTAAGCCCTTTGCATCAGGTCCTCTTTTTTCCCCCTCCCTCCCCTTTCCCCCCTCCCTCATGTGCCCTTGGTAATTTATACATCGTTATTTTGTCATATCTTGCCCTATCCAGAGTCTCCCTTCCCCGGTTCTCTGCTGTCCCTCTCCCAGGGAAGAGGTCACATGTGGATCCTTGTAATCAGTTCCCCCTTTCCAGCCCACTCACCCTCCACTCTCCCTGCATCGCCCCTCACACCCTTGGTCCTGAAGGTATCTTCCACCCTGGATTCCCTGTACCTCCAGCCCTCATATATACCAGTGTACAGCCTCTGCCCTATCCAGCCCTAACAGTGCTTCTCTCTATCCTTGTGCTGCCCTGGTGATGGGCTGGGCTGCTAAGTAGTAGGTTAAACAGGCTTTCCCCTCCTGTGAAAAGTTACACTCTCGGGAAACTCACGGGTTGCTCTGAATCAAGGTCAACTCAATGGCAGTGAGTTTGGCTTTTTAATGTCTCTCCCTGTTGTTGTTGTTGTTGTTGTTGTTGTTAGTTTGCCATCCAGTTGGTTCTGGTCCATGGCAAACCTATTCACAGCAGAATGTAACAATAACAGCTCCTCCTCCATCCACCCAAGTGTTCCTATGCTCAGTCCTCTTGTTGTAGTCACTGTGTCAATCCAGCTCTTCAAGGTCCTTCAAACTTTTTTCACAGCCCTTCCATTTTTCTAAGCATGATGCCTCTCCAGGGACTGGTCTCCACTGACAACATGTCCAAAGTCTCACCATCCTTACTTCTAATGAGAATTCTGGCCATACTTCCAAGACAGATTTTGTTTGTTCTTTTGGCAGTCCATGGTACTGTCAATATTCTTTGCCAGTACCATGGTTCAAATTCATACAGTTTACCTGGGTCTTCTTCACTCAATGGCAAGCTTTTCACATGCAGATGAGGCCAATGAAAATACCATGGTTTGGACCAGGTGCACTTCCTGCTTAAAGTAACATCCTAACTTTTCAACATTCTAAAGAGCTCTTATGCAGCAGATCTACCCAGTGCAATGTATCTTTTCATCTCTTGACTGCTGCTTCCAGGAGCATTGCTTGTGGATCCAGACAAGACAAAATCCTTGACAACTTCAAGTTTTTCTCGATTTATCATCATGTTACCTATTGGTTCAGTTGTGAGTATTTTGGTTTTCTTTGTGTTGAGTTGTATCCCACATTGAAGGCTGCAATCCTTGATCTTCACCAGCAAGTGCTTCAAGTCCCCCATCCTTGTCACCAAGCCAAACTGTGTCGTCTGCATATAGCAAGTTGTTAATAATATTTCCTCCAAATCTGATTCTGTGTTCTTCTTCATATAATTTGGCTTCTCTGATTATTTGCTCACCATACAGATTGAAAAAGTATAATAAGTGGGTGCAACCTGGATGCACACCTTTCTTGATTCTTAAACCATGCAATCTACCCTTGTTCTATTTGTGCTACTGCTTCTTAATCCATGTACAAGTTTCACATGAGCAAGACAAAGTGTTCTGGAATTCCCTTCTCAAAACTATCCATGTTTTGTTATGATCCACACAGTCAGATACCTTGGGTGTTAATAAAACATAAGTAAACATCTTTTGGGTATTCACTGCTTTCAGGCAAGATCCATCTGATGTCTGATATCCTTTGTTCCACATCCTCTTCTGAATCTGGCTTAAATCTCTGGGAAACCAAACTCACTGCCTTGTAGTTGATGACAACTCATCCTGACCCTATAGTATAGGGTAGAACTAACTGCCCCTGTGAGTTTCTGAGACTGTAACTCATTATGGGAGTAGAAAACCTTGCCTTTCTTCCACGGAGTGACTGGTGGTTTTGAACTTCTGACCTTGGGGTTTGCAATCCAACCTGTAACCACTGTGCCACGATGGCTCTTGAATGCTGAATATGGTAACTTTCTGTCAATGAATTAATGCAACTGTTGTTGTATTAGCTTCAGTACAATTTGACTCACATGTGATGCCAATGATAGTGTTACATAATTTGACCATTCGGTTGGTCTCCCTTCTTTGGTATGTATACACATATGGATCTCTTCCAGTCTGTTAGCCAAGTAGCTGTATTCCAAATTTCCTGACATAGATGTGTGAGTGCTGCCAGTGCTTTATCAGCTTGTGGAAACATTTCAATAGATATTCCAGCAATTCCTGGCATTTTGTTTTGGGCTAGTGCTTTCCATGCATCTTGAATTTCTTCTTTCCTGACCATTGGTTCTTGCTCATATGTTACCTCCTGAAATGGTTGAATGTTGGTCTATTCTTTTTGATACAGTGACTCCATATTGTTTCCATCTTCCTCAGATGTTTCCTTCATCATTCAATATTTTGCCCATAGAATTTTTTAATATTGCACCTCGAGTCTTGACATTTTTCTTCAGTTCTTTCAGTTTAAGATATGCTGAATATGATCTGCTTTGGTTTTCTAACTCTAGGCCTTTGCACATTTTGTGATAATATTTTACTTTGTATTCTCGAGTTGTCCTTTGAAATTTTCTATTTAGCTCTTTACTTCATCATTTCTTCCATTTGCCTTAGCTACTCTCTGATTAAGAGTAAGTTTCAGAGTCTCTTCTGACATGCACTTGTATCTTTTCTTTATTTCCATTTTTTTAAATGACACTGTGTTTTATTCAGAGATGTTCTCAAAATTTGGTGGGTTATTATCAAGGTTGTATATTGACTCTCGTGTACTTGTTTGCATTTTCTTGAACTTCAACTTGAGCTCACATATGAACAATTGCTGATCTGTTCCACAATCAGTCCCTGGACTGGTTTCAGTTGCTGATATTGAGCTTCTTTTATTGTCTCTTCCCACAGGTGTAGTCAATTTGATTTCCGTGTATTCCATCTGGAGAAGTCCACATTTATGGTCACCTTTTTTGTTGTTGATCAAATGTTTGAAGAAATCATTAATCATGCAAAATTCTAACATACAATCAAGATAAATTGGTAATTATTTGTGATTGGAGTGCAAATGTTGGAACCAAAGAGGAAAGAACAGAAGTTGGAAAATATAGTATGTGCTAGCAGCAATTTATTGGTCTTGCAAACTCTGTCATGCGATCTCCAGCTTGGTTTCTATCACCAAGACCATATTTTTCAACTACTGATCCTTCCTCTTTGTTTTCAACTTTTGCATTCCAATAGCATTTTGATAGCAAGTCTGACAAATTTGGGACTGAATATGGTGGTAGAATTATTCAATTTCTGCATCACCGGCTATGGGTGGTTGGTGCATAAATTTGAACAATAGTTGTATTGATTGGTTCTCCTTGAAGGGGCATAGATAGCATCCTAGCAAAGATAACATTGTACATTAAAATAGATCTTAAAATGTCCTTTTGATGATGAATGCAATGTTGTTTCTCTTGATTGTGTCATTTCCAGCAGAGTAAACCATAAGATTTTCTGTTTCAAAATGGTCAATATCAGTCCATTTCAGCTAACTAATGCTTACAATATCAATCTTTATGTATTCCATTTCATTTTTAATGACTTCCAATGTCCCTAGATTCATATTTCATACATCCCAAGTTTCAATTATTAATGACGATTTGAACTGTTTCTCCTCATTTTGAGTTGTGCCCCATCAGCAAATGAAGGTCCTGATGGCTATACTCGATTTGCATCATTATGGTCGACTTGCCTATGAAAAGTCAGCTCTTCCTCTTCCTCAGCCAGTATTTTGAGTACTTTCCAAGTTGACGAGCTCATCTTCTGGCACACGTTCTGACAATGTTCTTCTGTTGTTCATGGGGGGTCTAGTAACTGACAGTATTGCTGCTATCCATAGGGTTTTCAATGGCTCATTCTTCCCATGCAGGTAGCCAATTCCTTCTTCATTGTCTGTTCTTTGTCTGGAAGCTCTTTGGGTGACCCTGCTGGTATATGAAATGCCAATCACATAGCTCCCAGTATCTCACAAAACAAAAGTCACCACAGTACCACAAAATGCCAGACAAGTGATGGACCTCTATTTTTAGTGAGGCGTGGCCTGGTGGGAGGAGTGGGCCCTTAGGTGGTTCTGATCCACTTACTGGAACAAATACTGTTAGTTCTTATTTCATAAATGTGAAATGCATAAAAGGGACACCCCCCCCAAAATATCCTCCAATTCAGACTTTCTGCCTTTTAAAAGAGGATAACCCACTCTGATTCAAAGTCATTGAGGTGTTTTGTTTTCCCCTCCCTCTGAGGCTACAGAGACTAGACTAATCACAGCTGAGGTGGAGCGACTGAAATGACTTAAAGCACCAGCTAGACTGGCTGTCAGAAGCAGCTACAGTCAACAGCTACAGACTGACAGAGCTGCTCAGCCAAGAGCTGAGGGTTCTCAACTCCCACTTCTACTGATGGGCACAGCCAGTGGCCTCTGGGAGTTGACTGGAACCCAGCAGCCAGCTGTGAGGAGCAAGCTAATTCATCTCAGCCTGGCCCAGGTCATCAAGTCACTGAAGGAGTATCGGGAAAGAGGGAAGAAATTTGGGGTCCCACATTTGGCCACAGACAAAAGTTGTTCTGTGTTTAGACAGTAGTTCTGGGCCTGAGTTTGGGGCAGGTGTGATGAACGAAAGTCGGCTCCCTCCCTGCATCTGGGAACAGATGGTGGGGCTGCCCTGGAAACAGCAGGCCAGTCAGCTGGAGCAAAAAAGGCTTGGCCTCTAAAGCCCTGGCAGGGCAGACTGAAGCTACCTGGACTGTTTTTTCTTAACCCAATGGCTCCTGCTACCCTCACCACCCCCAACTAGGTAAAAGGGAAGAAAGATGCATTTTCTTTACAGAGGCAATTTCTAGAAAGGAGACCAGCCCACCAGCTGTGAAAGGTCCCCTTAAACCATTTTACTTTGAGCAGGAGGAAGAAATGTTGAGATTCCCAGAGCCACGTGGAATTGTGGATCCTCTAGTTTAGGTTCCAGTGATGCCAGATCGATTTTTCTAGAGAAAGTCAAAATTCCTGTTTTCTTAAAAACCTCCTGATTTTTTCAAAGGCGATTCAATAACATTGGATAGAAGCCAAGTAGGTCAAAGAGCCCTGATGGCACAGTGGGTTATGTGTTGGGCAGCTAACTAGAAGGTCAGTAGTTTGAAACCACCAGTCACACTGGGGGAGCGGGGGGTGGGGGATAGGGTGGGGGGCTGTGCAGAGATGAGACCTTCTAGTCCATATAGAATTTCAGCCTCAGAAACCCACAGGGGCAGTTCCGCTCGGTCTTACAGGGTCACTGTGAGTTGGAATCTTCTAGATGGCAGTGAATAAGCAGGCCAACCAGAGTCCACACAGGTCCTCATTTGGCCATGGGAGTCCCCAGTCTGTGACCCTCACAGAATCGACCTTTGTGTATCGATGTTAAAAGTGAGATCCAGAGAGGGGAGCGCCTGTCCCCTTGAGGAGCACCGAGTTGACTTTCCAGTCTCCAATCTGTAGCAGACATTCCCGGTGCTCCTTCTCTTCATTCCCAAATTCCTGATTCCGTGTACTCGCCTCAGTCACCAAGGGCCAGCTCTGAAGGTCCCTTTGCTGGTGCTGGCTGAATGTGCTGAGGAACATATGCCCCTGGGAACAGCCCTGACCAGGCCCCTCACTCCTTGGATGGCAAAACTCTGAGAGGCGTGTGCTACACCTACCCCTGGAGACTTCCTAATTGATTAAGCAGCAGGTTCCCAGGTTTGTAATTGGATTCACAATCTATTTGTTATCGGTGGCCTTCCCTCCACTGGCTCACAATGCCACATCATTACCTGCATGCTCAGAGTTTCCTAAATAAGCTCATTGCCTTTAAATCTTTGGCCAGGGTCTGCTTCAGTGAGAACCCAAACTAAGCCCAGGTCTGAATCGTTATGTGTCCTTCCTGCCATCCAGTTGATGCCGACTCATGGCAAATCTATAGGATAGGGTAGAACTGCACCTGAGAGTTTCTCTGACTGGAACTCTTTTTTTTTTTTAACATTTTATTAGGGGCTCATACAACTCTTATTACAATCCATACATATACATACATCAATTGTATAAAGCATATCCATACATTCTTTGCCCTAATCACTCTCAAAGCATTTGCTCTCCACTTAAGCCCTTTGCATCTGGTCCTCTTTTTTTACCCTCTCTCCCGCTCCCCACTCCCTAATGAGTCCTTGATAATCCACAGATTGTTATTTTGTCATATCTTGCCCTATCCGGAGTCTCCCTCCCCCCCCTTCTCTGCCGTCTGTCTCCCAGGGAGGAGGTTACATGTGGATCCTTGTAATCTGTTCCCCGTTTCCAACCCACTCACCCTCTACTCTCCCAGTATCGCCCCTCACACTCCTGGTCCTGAAGGTATCATCCACCCTGGATTCCCTGTGCCTCCAGCTCCTATATGTACCAGTGTACAACCTCTGCCCTATCCAGTCCTGCAAGGTAGAATACGGAGCATGGTAGTTGGGGGGAGGAAGCATCCAGGATCTGGGGGAAAGCTGTGTTTTTCATTGGTACTACATCGCACACTGACTGACCCATCTCCTCTCCTAAACCCCTCTGTGAGGGGATCTCCAGTGGCCAGCAAATGGGCTTTGGGTCTCCACTCTGCACTTCCCCCTTCATTCACTATTATGTGTATATATATATATCATATACCATATATTTTTCATAATGCCTTATACCTGGTCCCTTTGGCACCTTGTGATCGCACAGGCTGGTGTGCTTCTTCCATGTGGGCTTTTTTGCTTCTGAGCTAGATGGCCGCTTGTTCACCTTCAAGCCTTTAAGACCCCAGACACTATCTCTTTTGATAGCCGGGCACCGTCAGCATTCTTCGCCACATTTGCTTATGCACAAGTTTGTCTTTGGCAATCGTATCATGGAGGTGTGCAGCCAATGCTGTGATTTTTTTGTTTTTTGATGCCTGATAACTGATCCCTTCGGGACCTCGTGATCACACAGGCTGGTGTGCTCTTCCATGTGGGCTTTGTTGCTTCTGAGCTAGATGGCCTCTTGTTTATCTTCAAGTCTTTAAGATCCCATACACTATCTCTTTTGATAGCCGGGCACCATCAGCTTTCTTCACCACATTTACTTGTTCACCAGCTTTGGCTTCAGCAGTTGTGTCTGGAGGATGAGCATTGTAGAGTGCCAATTTAATAAAAGAAAGTATTCATGCATTGAGGTAGTGCTTGAGTTAAGGCCCAAGGTCCTGCCGCCACCTTAATACTAAACCTATAAATATAGACACATAGATCTATTTCCCCATCCATATATATATTTGCATGCACATGTCTTTGTCTAGACCTCTATAAATGCACTTTGACTCCTAGCTCTTTCCTCCATCTCCCTTGACTTTCCTCCTGTCCCACTACCATGCTCCGTCCCCACCTGGGTTACAGCTATACCTCTTCTTTACGTAACCTTACCCTTGATCATTCCCTACCAGGCCTGCCACTTCCCCCTCACTACCATTTCGAGTCCCATGTTGTTCCCTTGTCCCTGTGTTTGTTAACACCACTTCCTTACCTCCCGCACCTCCCCCTATCCCAAGTGCCCCCGGAACTGTCGGTCCTGTTGTTTTTCCTCCAGATAGTTCATCCAGCCTCTCTTATTTAGACAGACCTGTGGAGACACTAACATGCACGAAAACAAGACAGAGGAAAACAAAGCAACAGTATACAACCAGACAACAAAGCAACAAAAACTAACCACTGACAAAGAACAAAACAAAACACATCAAGAAAGAAGAGCTTGTAGTTAGTTCAAGGATCATTTGTTGGACCTTAGGAGTGTTTTCCAATCTAGTCTGTTGAGGCACCACAACCTGGCCCCAAAGTCCACTTTCAGCATTCCCTGGGGACCTTGCCACTCCATTCCCTTGCTGTTCCACTGCACTCCACCACACTTTGCCTCGGTGTGGTGGAATCAGGTTAGGTGCAATTCGCACACTGTGTCTCCAGTGCTGTCCCCTGTATCACCCTTGGTAACTGAGGGGCATCTTGTCTCATAGTGGGGCCAGCCATGTTGTTCTCTTTGTGGACTGGCTGCTCTGAGACTGGAACTCTTTAGGGGAGTAGAAAGCCTCATCTTTCTCCCTTGGAGTGGCTTGGGATTTCAAATTTGCCATTTCAGACATTGCGTTTAGCAGCCCAACACATAACCCCTATACCCCACCATAGCTACAGAAAACAATAAAGAAACAAAATCCAACAACACTCATTGCCATTGGGTGCATAACAATCCTATCGAGAGAAAATACTGCGGCCTCCTGGGTTTCCAAGGCTATAACTCATTGTAAAAATAAAATTGTGTTATGTTTTCAGTGAAAATTTACATAACCGATTAGATTTTCATTTAACAAATTCTCTACTTGTTTAGTGACATTAGTTAATTTTTCAATAAAAAGGAAAGCAGAAAATTAAAAAAAGAACAAATGAAAAACGTGTTAAGAATAAAGACAAATGATAAGATGTTAATTTTTAACCTAATCATATCTGCAACAATACACTTTCTGATGTACTGATGTTGAGCAGGGTTTAATCCCATCCCTGGTGAATGGTCCCAGGGGATTTAATGGAGGCTTATTCTCTGTGGAATCTCTGCCAATGCATTTTGAGTTTTTATACTCATCTAAGGTTATAACTCTTTATGGGAGAAGAAAGCCTCATCTTTCTCCAAAGGAGCGACTGGTGAATTCCAACTGCTGACCTTGCAGTTAATAGCCCAACACATAACCCATTATGCCACCAGAAGAGAGATTTGTATCTGGGTGCCTTCCAATTCAAGCACTACAATTATGCAAGGAGGATATTTTTTTCTGTACTGGAGCCAGGTCAAGTCAGAACCAGTGTGTCCATGGTTTGCAGCGAAGTCAGAGGAAGAAGAGGGTAGACTGTCTATAACTTCTCATAGCCCAGGGAAATGCTAGGCCTGGAAGGGGGCATGTGGCTCAACCATATTCAGAAAATCTGCACACTAACCTCCCCGGCTCAAATAATTACCAGCACCATGTCTCTGAATATCACCTGAAAGCAAAATAGTGAAAGCACCATTTCCATTTCATAATACTTTTATTAAAAGTAAAGTTCAATTCAGTGATGTGAAGAAGCTGGGAAAATTATCTTTTCATTTCTTTCTTTTTCTTTCCCTCCCTTTCCCCTTCTTCTCCACAGAACTGAGAGGCAGAAGGAATAAAGGCAGCATGGCACCAGCTGGAGGACACCGTGGGGTCAGGGTCACCATTTAACTCATGCTTCTCCAGTTTGGAGGGGCAACTGGATGTTCTCATTTGTGAATTTGCTTATTAATCTTTTTGAGTTAACAAGGTCATGGTAAAAAATGATTGTTGGTGTTTTTGTTAGGAACCTTCTAGTCCAGTCCAACTCATAGTGACTCAATGCATCAGTGCCGAGCTCTCTAGACCAATGGTTCTCAACCTGTGGGACCCTTGCACAGGGTGACTGTAACAAAATTACAGTTATGAAGCAGCAATGAGAATAATTTTATGGTTGTGGAGGTCACCACAACATGAGGAACTGTATGAAAGGGTTGTGGCATTAGGAAGTTTGAGAACCACTGCTCTAGGCTTTTCTATGCTGTAATCTTTACAAGAATGAGTTGCCTGGTTTTTCTTCCAAGAACAGAGCCACTGGTGGGTTCAAACCTTCAACCTTTTGGGTAGCAGCTGAGCACTTAACCATTGTGCCTCCAGGGCTCTTTGATAAACTCTATCAGAGGGTCTTAACCATTGCAACCCCATGGATCCTTTTGGCATTTAGGAAAGGCTATGGAACACCTGCCCACTCCCCAGAATAATATTTCCAAATACCTCCAATGAAATACAGAATCACAAAGGCACAAATTGTATTGAAATGCAGTGATAAAAATAAGACATTGGATTTGTGGCAAATATACATGTTAATAAATACATTAAATATGATCTGATGGTGGGTCTAATAAACCAAACCCACACCATTGAGTTGATCCTGACTCACTGTGACCCTATATAAAATTCCTCAGGCTAAATCTTGACAGGAGCAGATCATCTCACCTTCCTCTCAGAGAACAACTGGTGCCTTTGAACTGCCAACCTTGAGGTTACCTGCCCAATGGCTCACCCACAGCGTCATAGTGATGAGCATGAACTGTACTCAACGATGGCTGCAACGACTAGCATGGGGTGTGAAAGCATGTAGAATTTCTCTCGGTGGTAATCGCATGGCTATTCAGAACACAGCTGTGGACATGCTAAACTGCCCTAGGAGCTTAGGGGAACTAACTCAACCAGGATTGTCCCTCATCCAATTTGACATTGCTCCCCAGCCTGCTGGGGCTCAGTGGTTCAGTGTTAGGGTCCCTTGTCTAGATACCAGGGCTGGCATGGAGAAAGTCATTCCTCTGCAGCCTTCTAGTGTGTGGGGGAAGATATTAGTGTTAAGCCTTGGCAGGAAATTGGTGGATTTTCCTGGCAGCCACATTCTTAATAACCATTTACTGGATACTTATTATATTCTGAGGGTAAATTGTGGTTCAGTTGTAGAATTCTCCTTTTCCATGTGGGAGATCTGGGTTTGAGTCCAAGACAATGCAACTCATGTGCATCCAACACTCATTTGTCAGGGGGATGCTTGGTTATTGCTGTGGTACTGAACTGATTTCTGTGTTGCTATGATACTGGAATGGGGAAGCTTGGTTGGGTGCGGCTATGAGACTGAACCTGTTTCTGTGATGTGTCCAGACTAAGATGAGCGATGAAGAAGAGCCTGGTATTCTACTTCTGAAAACCAATTAACGAAAACCCCTGTGAATCACAATCTGATGCACAACCAAAGAGATGGTGCAGGACCAGGGAGAATATTGCCCATGGAGTCACTGGGAGCTGGTTGTCACAGTGAGTTGGACTGGAGGCTGACTCAACAGCAGCTAACAACCATTGTGTTCCAGGCACTCGATTTGCTTTAAAAATCTAGCTCAGCCTTCTGGTACAGGGAAGTGATTAATCATGCCTACTTTATAGCACACAGTGAACCCTGATCAATGTCAGGCCCTGCTTGTGTTTTGTCCCTCCTTTTCCACATTCACATCACTTCCATTCCCCTCTTCAGACAAGTACCCCCTGCTGGGTGCTTGGTGTGTGTGTGTCCTTATAGGCATACAGCCATGTGCACTAGACCATGCTGCCATGTGCACTAGACCATGCTGCTTGGTGAATGGGCTTTCAGCTTCCATGAATGGTACTGCAATATAAATCTCATTCAGTTTCTGACCTTTTCAACTCCTTGCAATGTCATTAAGAGTTATTGCCATGCTGCATATCAATTGCATGTGCTGCTGCGTGCCACTTGGTCATGAGCAATCATCATCTTTCTTTTTTTTCCTTCTTCAGTTGTCTGTTGATTGGCATCCAATTCGGCTCCAACTCTTCTCTACTGCAGGTATCAGCGTGGTGACCATTCTTTTAAAAATGCCCCAAGGGCCCTGTGAATTGGATAAATAGCTTGGCCTACATACCCAGGAATTATGCGTTGGGCTGCTAACCCCAAGGTGAGCAGTTCCAACCCACCAGCTATTCCATGGAGCAAAGAGAGGCTGTCTGCTGTCGTAAGAATTTAGTTTTGTAAACCTATAGCAGCAATTCTACTGTGCCTTGTAGGGTTGCTAATGAGGAAGAATCAACTGGGGTTTTGTTTGTTTTTATCCATCCAGGAGAGAGCTTTGATGGGGGAGATATTAAGTGCTTGGCTGCTAACCCAAAGGTCAGTAGTTTGAAGCCGTCTTCCACACACTGTGGGATAAAGGCATGGCTGTCTACTTCCCAATAGAAGCCTTGAAAACATCATGGGACCATTCAGCTTTGTTTGATAGGGTCATGAGGAATGAAAGTCAACTCAGTGATTGCGCTTCTTTGGTTGTACGCCCAGGAGGGGCTCACTAGGTCCTAGGGTCCATTCAATGGGCTTTCACTAAGCTCTGCCAGATTGCTGTGCAGCAAACCTGCATCATTAGCAGTGTTTCTCTGCTTTCCCCGGATCTCCAATGACACTTGGTATGTTTGTCTTTCTAACTGTTGCCCGTTTGATGGTTTTAAAAGGTCAAGCACAATAAACTCATCTATCCCAGGCACTTTATGGTTCTGTAGCAGATTCTTAGGGTTGCCATGCCACATTCCTTTGACCCATCTCTGACACCATCTCACTGCCTTCCAGTCAATACCGACTCATAGCGATCCTGTGGGGCAGTGTATAATTGCCCCCTGCGAGTTTCAAACACTACAACTCTTTATTGGAGTAGAAAACCCCATCTTTCTTCCTTGGAGCTAGTAGTTTTGAACTGCTGACCTTGAAGTTAGCAAACCAACTTGTAACCACTGCACTTCCAGGGCTCCTCCTGATATCCATCATAGCAGTGACGAACGGCTCTATGTAAGTGCAGGCTCCTGCTGAAATGGTGTCTTATCACAACTGTGCAGCACGCAGCTCTCCATGTCCTTCTGCCTCGAAGCCTTTTCAAAGGCATGGAAAGCCAAACCCAGGAAGGTAGGAGAGGTCACCTTACTAGGAGGAATGCTCAACACCACTACAGGCGAAGAAGAGCCCAGCCTCCTGTTTCTGGTAGACAATTCTAGGACAGAACCCATGTTGCTCAGAAGTCCTGGGGGAATCAAGCCCCTGTATCCTAAATTAAAAGCCTCAACACCCCGTTCCCATTGTGATTGCTTCTCCCCCTAACTCAGTCTTGCGTCTGCTTTCCTATTCCCACTCCCTGCCATCAGATCTCAAATAGACTCCCTGCACCCAGGCCTGAGGAATAAGCTCGGTATGCAAGGGCACTCAATCCAAGACACACACATTACTCTGAATCTCCAAAACAACCCTGTGGGCTACGTGTGTAATCCCCAGTTCACAGATGAGAAATGGATTGAAAAACAGTGACACACCCAAGATCACACAGGCCAGGGATCAAGTCTGTGTCTATCAGTTATTCTTTTATTCAAGTATGCCAGAGAAGACTGGGTCTTAACACTTGAGCAATCTTCTTGGAAGAATAAGGCAAACTACAGAAAACACAAAATGAATATCGCCTTTGTTCGTTTATCCATTTGCAAAAGACATAATACCTATAGTGCTAAGAATAGTATTCAAAGTATCTATTACTACCCCCTCAAAGCTTACATACTAGTCACCAAACTCAAACAAATACAATGCTATCAAGTTGATTACAACTTATAGCAACCCCATATAGGGCTTCCAAGACTGTAAATCTTTACAGAAGCAGAGAGCTTCACTTTTCTCCCCCTGAGTGACTGGTGCATTTGAACTACTGACCTTGTGGTTAGCAGCCCATTGCTAAATGATTAGTTCCATAATCATTACGCTTACTTAACTCTACATTCTTTTAATTATTTCTCTATCAGTCCAAATTGCATCTGGCTACATGGGAAAAAACAAACCGACACTAGTGGTCTAATCACAAAAGCTTCATTTTTCTTATATTAACACCAAAAATACCAAACCAGTTGCCACTGAATTGATTCTGATTTACAGTTACCCCATATGATTCAGGGTAGAACTGTGCCCCATGAGGTTTTCAAGGGCTGAATTTTTAAATGTAGATTGCCAGGTTTTATTGTTAGCATTAGTGGTTGGTGTGTAAATTTGAATAATAACTTTATTAATTATTCATCCTTGTAGGTGTAATATATCCTACACCTAACAATGGTGAACATTGGAATCGATGTTGAAACATTCTCATTTTTAACATGAAAGTCATCCATTCCTTTCAAATTTGTTACTCTGGTATGTAAACCATATTATTGTGACATTCAAAATGGCCAATACCAGTCTATTTCAGTTCAATAACACCTAGAGTGTTTGATCTTTATGTGTTCCATTTTTTCATGGCTTCCAATTTTTCTAGATCCATATTTCATGCATCCCATCTTCTTGTTAGTGATTATTGCAGTACTGCTGTTTCTTCTCATTTTGAGTCATTGCCACATCAACAAATATAGGTCCTGAAAACTTTATATCACTAAGGTCAACTCTACTTTGAGGAGACAGCTCTTCCCCAATTATATTTTGAGTGTCTTCCAACTTGAGGGGTTCATCATCCTGCACTATATGAAACAATATTCCACTGCTATCAATGTGCTCCACAAACACCACTATTTTTTTCAGATGTAGATTGGCAGGTTATTCTTTCTAGTCTATTTAGCTTGTAAGCTTTTCTGAAAATTTTCCACCACAGGTAACTATGCTTGTGTTTGAAATACCAGTGGTATATCTCACAGGATCATGATGACTTTCAAGTTATGATAGTTCAAGAACCTGACATGTCTGACAACTTGGCATACTAGCCTAATTCCGAATGGCCAGCACATCTCTCTTCTTGCTTTCTCTAGTTTCTGTAGACCACTGTACCTGAGCATGCATGGCTTAGGAGGTTATGGAGTTAATTCTTGCTTCCTGGAGTAACCCTTAACCAATGACCCATAGGAGTTGTTGGACAAATAGCCACACTCCCTCACATTCTGGGCAGAATAACTAGTGGATTTTCTACAGTGTCTCCAGTAAGATTAACCTCCAGTTGCTCACAATTTTAAATTGTTTGATAATGTACTTTTCATTGGCTGCCTTCTTTCTCTTTTCTATTTCCCATTTCCTTATTGATATCTCCCCAGAAAATGGCTTAATTAAAACCTTTGTCTCAGGATCTAATCCTATGGGGAACCCAAACTCAATCACACAAGACATTTGTCAAATCATGGACTTAGTGGTTATAGCTATTATATGTGTAGGTCATGGAAGAGGAGAATTCATACCATCACTTTGAATAGTCATTCGGAGTGCCAACTGGGTCCCCAGCATAGATCCTGGACATCAAAACTCACTGTTTCCTGTATCATAACACTTCCTTATAGACTTCAGTCATTCAAAAAACTCAACAAATAGCTTGCTGTCTCACTTCAAATTTTGTAGTGTGCAAATATGGCTATGTTTTCATTGTGTGTTTAGCCCTGGACAAATCAGCTTTGACCAGGAAGGTGAAGTCATGTGGAAAAACAAACCAAAAACACTAGCAGCTGTGTGTTGTGGAAGAAAACCCTGTGGATGAAGTGCAATTTTTAGGGAACAGAGACCAGTAAGATAAACCAATAAGTGTCCACTGTTTTGATGTTAAGGAGAACCCTGGTGAGGCAGTAATTAAGCACTTAAGGGCTAATCAATCAGCAGTTCAAACCCACCATCTTCCCCAAGGAACAGTTACGATGTGGCAGTCTGACCCCCTTAAGATTTACATTGATTACCACTACCAACTGATCTGAGAGGGATGGCATTAGGGGATGCTGGATCGCATTCTTAACGAGCTCTAATGGCAGAGTGGACTCCTCATTGATCTCCTAACCACAAGGAAAGTGGTTCTAACCTATCAGTTGGTCCATGTGAGAAATAGGAGTTTGTCTGCTCTGGTAAAGATATAAGCCTTGGAAAATCAAAGGGTGAAGTTCTATTCTATCTTGTAGGGTCTCTATGAGTCAGCTTCAACACAATGATAATGAGTTTGCTTTGGAATTTTGGGATAGAATAGGAGAAATATGTGCAACAAAGTTTAAACTTATTTTAAATGTTCAGTGGTATTGCTCAGAGAGAGATTCTTGGAACCCACAAGACTGTTGTCCTTAGGCACCTTCAGATCTGGAACTGAACTCACTCCCTTGGCTCAATCTTCAGCCAAACAATAGGTAGATCTATAAGGTAAAAAGTAACACTAATCAACTCTTTGAATCAAAACGATATAATTTATTCAAAGATAAAGTTCAGAAGGGTCAGGAAAGAAGGGGGAATGGAAACAGGAAATACAAGGAGGAAGTGCGATAAGTGATATTACGTTGAGCGGATTGCAGTCAATATCATGAAGCAAAATATGTGTGAACTGTCAAATGGAAAACAGATGTATTCTGTAAACCTTCACCCAACTCACAATGAAGATATTTTTTTTCAGCCTTGGAAACCTATGAGGCAATACTATTCTGTCCTATAGGGTACCACTGAGTTGAAATCAACCCAGTGGCAATGGGATATTGATGCTGATGCTTTCTGCCGATTTTAAAAAATAGGGTTATTAGCAATTATTGTGGAAATAGCATGAATGAGACTATGTAAATGGGGTTGGTTACAGATAAATTCTTGTAAATGTTAAAGGATAAGTGATTGAGGATGGACTTGCCCAAAAAGAGAAAATTATTGCAAGATTTTGTTCCAGGGATAAAATAAAAATAGGTTTCCTGTGGGTAAGACTTAAGCCTATAGATATGGAATTTAAGGAACTGGTATTCCATGATGGTCACCTTCCCGACACAATCACTCAAGACAAAAAGTGGGTGTATAAACAAATGTGGTGAAGAAAGCTTATGGAGCCTAGCTATCAAAAGATAAAGAGTCTAGGGTTTTAAAGACTAGAAGGTTCACAAGTGGCCATCTAACTCAGAAGCAATAAAGCGCACATGAAAGAAGCACACCAGCCTGTGTGATCACAAGATGTAGAAGGGATCAGGTATCAGGCATCAAAGAACAAAAAAATCATATCATTGTGAATGAGGGGGGGTACAGTTAGGGGATCCAAGATCTATCTGTAGGCAACTGGACAACCCCTTACAGAAGGGTCGCTGGGAGGAGATGAGCCAGTCAGGATGCAGTGTAGCAACGATGAAACATATAACTTTCCTCTCATTCCTAAATGCTACCGCGCCCACTATCATGATCCCAATTCTACCTTACAAACCTGGCTAGACCAGAGAATATACACTGGTCCATATAGGAACTGGAAACACAGGGAAACCAGGACAGATGACCCCTTCAGGACCAGTGCTGAGAGTAGCAATAACAGGAGGATGGAGGAAAGGTGGGGTAGAAAGAGGGATCTGATTACAAGGATCTACATATAACCTCCTCCATGAGGGAGGGACAACAAAAAAGTGGGTGAAGGTAGATGTCGGACAGTGTAAGATAGGACAGAATAATAATTTATAAATTATCAAGGGTCCATGAGGGAGGGGAAGGGGGAAGGAGGGGAAATGAGGAGCTACTACCAAGGGCTCAAGTAGAAAGCAAATGTTTTGAGAATGATGATGGCAACAAATGTACGCAGTGGATGTATGTATAGATTGTGATAAGAGTTGTAGGAGCCCCCAATAAAATGATTCTTTTTAAAAACCTCAAAGAGCAAAACACACTATGGTTTATTGTACATCAATGATACTTCAATAAAATTACATAAAAAAGGGGAAAAAGAAATGGAATTTAAGGTAAAGAAAGTATTCCCTTTGAGGACCATATTGCAAATATATATTTAGGCAGGCAATTAGATAAAGACATTTTAAGTCTGGGCTTCTATACCTGCCATCTGTCTGTTATGAAAAGTATAATTAGCAACTAGAATCTCTCATACAAAATCAACTCAATATGGTCTTTCTGGTCTGACCTCCGTGGTGTTCTACTCTGCTTTGATGGAGCTCATCATATCATGACTCTATAACAAGATTGAGGAGTTATTTACATTCTTATGTGGAAGGTAAATCTGTTTGGCCATTCTGTTAGACTAGTTCATTTTCTTTCCTACCATCCCATCTGCCATTTTAATTCAAAACAAGGCGAAAAGCATGTATGTGCCTTTTGAGGAAGGAGAAGATTTTGGTGTGGAAGAAATTCTCTTCTAGACTGCAAGGTAAGTATTTACCCCCTCTAGCCCTGTTGGAGGAGGGGAAAAGGAAGAGAGACAAGGCAAAGAGAACAACATAGTTAGTTTCATGCCTCCTTACTTGACCTGGGGATTGAGGGGGATATCAGTGACTATGGACCTGTTGTGCTCCCCATTTGGAAGCATGAAGAATAGAGGCTGCCAGGCAGAGCAGCCCTCTGGGAAGTCACTGAAGACAAACATATAGAGAGTGCCATCAAGTCTACTGTGATCCATGGAGACCTTATATGAAATGGAATGGAGTGCTGTCTGATCTTGCACCATTGTCACACATTCCTGAATGTTGAAGTCCATTGTTGCAGCGATTAGGTCAATCTGCCTCAATAAGGATCTTCCATGTCCCTCTATTTCATCAAATATGAAGTCTTCCTCTAGCAATTGTCCACTGATAGTGTGTCCAAAACACATTAGTCAGTCAGTGTTCTCTTGTGATCCATAAGGTTTTCTTTCAGTAATTTTTGGAAGTGGACTAGCAGGCCTCTCTTCCTTGTCTGTCTTAGTCTAGAAGCTTCACTGAAACCTGTCCACCATGGGCAATCCTGCTGGTATTTGAAATTCTGGGAACAGAGCTTCCAGCACCATAACAATACACAAACCATTATAGTACAACCAACTGACAGATGAGTGGAGGATATCTATATCTATATATGGAGAGAGAGAGAGTAAAACTGGCAATGCAGTCTGATTAGGCAGTATTCTGATAATCTGCTGCTAACAGAAAGTATCCCCACAAATAACATCTTAAAGTAATGATGATATCAATTTTGCTCACAAATCTGCAATCTGGGCAGAGCTCAGTGAGGACACTAGTTTTGGCTTCATCAAGCATTAGCTGGGGTAGCTCAAAGGACAGAGGCTGCAGCTCTCTTAAGACTCACTCCCTCACACGACTGATACTTCCATTGGTTGGAGCTCAAGAAGAACCCTATATGTGACATTTTCATTTGGCTTGGTCTTCCTTGCAACATCCTGACAGGGTCCCAATGGTGAACAACCCAATACGACCAGGTGGAAGTCACAGAGCAACACTTCTGCCATAGTCAAAGGCTTGCCAAGATGCAAGGAAGAGGGAAAGCAGGCCCTGTTTCTGGAAAAATGAACACAAACTCATCTTGTAACAAGAGAATGTGCGATGTGCAACATTAGGACAGTCATCTTTGAAGGACACAACCTGCCATGAGCCAAGATACAGAGACAGATTTCTACGAAAGCGAAAGGGCAGGACTTAGACTTAAAGATAAAGCCACAGACTTCATAGGACAAGAGCAATAGGGAGACAAGCAAAGGAAAGCTCTAGGACGCAAGCCTAACATGGCTAAAGATAGGGACAATGTCAGGACTGAACTGGAAGCAAGCAGACACCTGTGCAAGGCAGAACCCGTGAAGTTGTGAGTGCCTTCAAAGCTAAGTCAAAGTACCTTGGGGCGTGAGAAGGGAAGGAGCAGGAGAAGGAATTAATGGGTAGGTTTATGGAATTTGTAAGTCTGGAGACAGAGCATCAGGAATAGCTGGGTTCTGGCACTCAGTTGATACCATCAGAGTTTGAACCTTTTCCTTTCAGAGCTGTTTCCTTTTGAGTTTCACGCAGGCTTCCTGATGACAGCTGTAGTTTTATCTAGAAGCTCAGGAATTCTATTAGAGAGAGGCTCTTTTCCTTTCTAATCATTGGTGGTACTACCAGGTAAGCATTGGATTGCTAACTGCAAGGTTGGCAGTGCTACCCTACCAGCTACCTCATAGGGAAAAAGATGGAACTTTCTGCTCACATAAATATTTACAGTCTGAGAAACCCCACAGGGACCTTCTATGATTCAAAATGGACTCATTGGCAATGAGGAAATTGTTTCTGGGGCATTTTTTAGGGTTAGATATCATTAACCTAGCATGAGTCTCATACTGAGTCTGACCCAGTCCCTTTGGACAGAGGAAAGTCATGCCCTGACTAGCCAGGCCTGGAGCTGGCAGATTGGGTCAATGCCAGCAGAAGCATGGAGATGGAGCATGGTGGAAGAGTGATCCCAAAGATACAAGCCATGTGCTGTGAGTGGAAGAAGGGCAAATGAATGCTGCATTAATTAACCAGTCATTGACAAAATGAGGTTGCATGACAAATGGCTCCAAAACCCAGCAGTTCAACAAACAGCCCAACCCCTTCCCTCCCACACACACAGTTCTTAAAATTCAGGATCAGGGAGATTAACTGGAACTTTGAACTTGGCACTTCAGGGCTTGGAAGAGGTGACAGTGCATGTAAAGGCCTTGGGGCAGGAGAGATCTTGGTGTGACTGAAAGCCCAGAAGAAGACTAATTTGGGGGTGGTGAGATAATAGGAATGGAGTTTTCAGTGAGCATTTCCTTGAGAGCCTTCAAGCAAAAGCGATTTTTCTATATTCATGTTTTAGAAGTAGATCTCCACCCATTGTGTAAAGCTTTGGGTATTGGATTGGTGTCGGTATGCAGGGAAAAAATAACTGGGCTTGTAATGGATTAGGAGCCTGTGGTAGTCACCTAATCTTGTGTCAAGTTAAGGATTAGGAGTGTAGGCGTGGAGTTTAGGCTGCAAATCTGGAGATAGTCAGTGAGATTTTTATGTGGGCATAGCCTCCTTCTGAGAACTCTGAGAAATCTGGTACTTCCTCCTTGGAGGTGGAAGACACCTCTCTCTCTCTCTCTCTCTCTCTCTCTCTCTCTGCTACTCCTTGGGAGACATTGCAGAAGGCAAGCCAAATGGATGCGACCAGACCTCTGAAGCCAAAGAAGCCTCAGAGAGATCGCAGCCAGCACTGAGATGCTTACAATGCCACTGGATCCACAAGACTTTCCACCCATTGGCCTGTGATTATCCTGCATTCAGCATCACTGCACATGTTTTATGGGTCTGAAAAGGAATTTATAGATTGGTATCAGACATATGGGCTAATACCAGACTTATGGATTTGATGTGCACTGGGCTGGGACGTTTGCTTAATGTACAATTACTGTTTGATATAAAACTCTCTCTCTGGATTTATAAGGTAGAATTAGACCAGAACATGTACTCTGGTACAGACAGGAGCTGGAAACACAGGGAATCCATGACAGATGATCCCTTCAGGACCAGTGGTGAGAGTGGCAATACCAGGAGGGTGGAGGGAAGGTGGGGTAGAAAGGGTGAATCGATTACAAGGATCTACATAAAATCTCTGCCCTGGGGGACGGACAACAGAAAAGTGGGGGAAGTGAGATGTTTGACGTGTAAGATATGACAAAATAATTTATATATTACCAATTATTTATGAGGGAGGGGGAGGAGGATGGAAGTGGGGAAATGAGGAGCTGATACGAAGGGCTCAAGTAGAAAGCAAATGTTTTGAGAAGGATGAGGGCAACACATGTACAAATGTACTTGACACACAATGGGTGGATGGATGGATGGATGGATGGATGGATGGATGGATGGATGGATGGAATGACTGTGATAAGAGTTGTATGAGCCCCCAATAAAATTATCAAGGGTTCATAAGGAGGGGGGAGTGGGGAGGGAGGAGAAAAATGAGGAGCAGGTGCCAGGGGCTTATGTGGAGAGCAAATGTTTTGACAATGATGAGGGCAATGAATGTATAAATGTGCTTTATAATGGATGGATGGATGGATTGTGATAAGAGTTGTATAAATCCCTAATATAATGATTAAATAATAGGGAAATGATTTTTAAAAACCACCAACTCTCTCTCATACACATGAGTCTCCCTCGATTTTCCTCTAGCATACCCAGACTAATACACAGTTCGCCCCTGTCCTATAGGGCCGCTATGAGTTGACATGGACTTGAGGGCAGTGGGTTTGTTAGGGCTTTGGAGTTCAGCAGGCCTTTGTTGGTGTGTTTGAGTCTATTTTTGTAGCTGTTGTTTGCAGGTCAGTGGCTCATCTTCCAGCACTCTATAGGACCATATTTTTTTGTGACCCATAGGCTTTCATTTGTTAATATTTGGAAGTAGATCACCAGGTCTTTCTTCCTAGTCTGCCTTAGGCTAGAGCAGTGGTTCTCAATCTGTGGGTTGTGACCCCTTTTGGGGTCCAGCGACCTTTTAACACGAGTCACCCGATTCATGGCAGTAGCAACATTACAGTTATGAAGTAGCAAGGAAAATGATTTTATGCTTGGGGGTCACCACAACATGAGGAATTGTATTAAAGGAAGGTTGAGCACCACAGGGCTCGAGGTTCCACTGAAGCCTGCCCATCATTGCTGACCCTTCTGGGGTTTGTCATATCGGTGGCACAGCTTCCAATTTCACAGCAGCACTCTAGCTACCACTGCACCACGAACTGATAGACAGGTGGTGGACTGTTCTTAAAAGCCACCTGATTTACGATGCTTTGTTTTGACAGCCCTGGAAAATGGATACAGAATCTAGTTTCATAGTCAATGCAAGACACACCTTGGGGCAGTAGGGATGGCATGAAGTGAATAGATTCAAAGTATATTTTAGGGAGAGGAAGGATGACAGTTAATGCCTGGGGGGTGTGCAAGAAGAAAGGAAGCAGAGACACCATTGATATTAAGTGCCTGAGTTAAGAAAGGAATTTCCAGGGAAGCTGGTGGGTCATGATGGGAGAATTTCACACTCCCCGGGGACAGGGGGAGCATTGATTAGTTCATATGTCTGCGCATCTTCTCAGACAATAGAGGCTTTGTCATCCTCAAATGAAGCATGCAGTTGGAGCTCAGAGAGGGCATGCAGTGCAAATGAAGACTGGGTTGGTTGAGATGGGTGGACCAGGGCCACTAGTCAATTCTGAGGTGCTTCAGAAAACCTGCCCAGTGTCTCTTGGAGAGTGGGCATGTCTCATGGCCACAGAGGGCCTTTTAATGTTTCACCTCCCACTGCAGCAGCGAGAGGCTCTATCAGCTCATCCTGGAAAGGAAACATACTACCTGCCATCAGGTTCATTTCTTCAGAAAGGATGGAAGAATACAAATGAAAGACTACAGTTTGAAGGGGTCTTAGGCAGACTATCAGGCTCATTAAAGCTTCATTTATTAAAACTTCATTATTCAGAGACATTCTCCCAGTAGGATGTATGCTGGGGTGGGGGTGGGCATGAGGAGGAAGGCTTGGAGCAGGGTAGGGGAACAACCCCACACCCCCAAAAAATACCTTCCCAAGAAGCAATTCCAGTGGGCACAGATTAGAAAGAAGTTTCATCCTCTGGTCACTTGATGTTTGTCCCTCTCTTTTATCTGAATGCTCTTTCCACATTGCTCAGATGAATCATCAAATTTATATTAAAATGCAAGTTAGGAAGCATCATCCCCAACCAACCTTGTTCATCAAAATGGTAGTGCTCTCTCCGGGTACCCTGAGTTCAGTTTGTCAACAAGCTGAAGCAGTTGAGCTGGGGCTCTGTGAGGCCCAGGAGCATGAGTTCATTAATATCCGACCCATAATGCCTTGCTGGGTTTATGCCAACAAAGCCCTGTCACTCCTTACCATAGGATTTACTCACTCTTTGAAACAGGCATTTATTTACACACAGTTTGACCTCATGATGGTGTTCAGCAGATGTGGATCTTACTTATTTGCATTGTTCTGTGACAGTTGCAAAATTCGTTAGTGGCTCAGGGATCAATCCTCTGTGGACTGCCCCGAAGCTAGATGAAGCAAGCGGGTTCTCCCTGATTCATCCTCCCTCCTTAGCAATGCTTGCTAGTCAGGATAACATAGTGCCCATTAAAGAAATTGCCTGTGTCACTTTAAATTTGTGACCTGGGCGGGAGGGAGGGTCATGATCACAAGTGACAGAAACTGACGCTTGACTAACTTAGGGAAAAAGGCCTAATGGTGGATAAATGTTGGGAAGACAAGAAAATGTGGCAAATGCCTGGGCAATCTCAGGGCTGTGAAGCAGGTAATGGCGAAACACTCCTCCTGAGGCCAAAGCGTGCCCTCTGTAGTACATTAAATCACATTCACACACACCCATTCATGTTCACATGGAACCTGAGGCTATGGCCTTACTTGGAGAGGAGGTCTTGGCAGATGTGCTTAGATAAGTATTTCAAGAGCTCCATCTTTCTGGGTTTAGATTTCAGATGGATACTACATGCACTGATTGGTGTGTTCTTATAAGAAGGGGAGTGGGCACACAGAGACCCCGTGTGAAGACACTGGCAGAGATTGGATCAGTGCATCTATAAGCCAAGAAATATCAAGGATTAGCAGCAGTGACCAGAAGCAGAGAGAGGCTACTTTGATTCTCCTTCAGAGCTCTCAGAAGGAATGAATCTTGCCCACACCTTAATTTTAACCCTTTGTCCTTCAGAAAAGTGAGAGAACAAATGCCTGCTGTTTAAGTCACTCGATTGGTAGCCAGTTGTTACAGCTACCCAAAAGAACCATTATGGATTGATCTGTAGCCCCCTCAAAATATGTGAGAAATTTGAACCTTGGTGGACATGATCCTGTTTGAAAAGAAGGGAGTTCTTTTGTAATATAAATGAGGCCGTATGGCCACTGGAGATCCCTTCATAGAGGGGTTTAGAAGAGGAGATGGGTCAGTCAGGGTGCGAGGTAGTACCGATGAAGAACACAGCTTTCCCCCAGATCCTGTATGCTTCCTCCCCCCAACTACCATGATCCAAATTCTACCTTGCAGGGCTGGATAGGGCAGAGGTTGTACACTGGTGCATATGGGGGCTGGAGGCACAGGGAATCCAGGGTGGATGATACCTTCAGGACCAAAGGTGTGAGGGGCGATGCTGGGAGAGTGGAGGGTGAGTGGGTTGGAAAGGGGGAACTGATTACGAGGATCCACATGTGACCTCCTCCCTGGGAGATGGACAGCAGAGAAGGGGGGGAAGGGAGACTCGGGATAGAGCAAGATATGACAAAATAACAATGTATAAATTACCAAGGGTACATGAGGGAGGGGGGAGCGGGGAGGAGTGGAAAAAAAAAAGAGGACCTGATGCAAAGTGCATAAGTGGAGAGCAAATGCTTTGAGAATGATTGGGGCAGGGAATGTGCGGATGTGCTTTATATAATTGATGTATGTATATGTATGGATTGTGATAAGAGTTGTATGAGCCCCTAATAAAATGTAAAAAAAAAAGAAAATGATTAAGGCAAAGAATGTACAGATGTGCTTTATACAATTGATATATGTATATGTATGGATTGTGATAAGAGTTGTATGACTCCCTAATAAAATGTTTAAAAAAATGAGGCCATATGAGAATAGGCTTGAGCCTAAACCTAAACACTTCTGAGTTAAAGGCCAGGATAGACCCAGTAACACACAGTACGGGGAGAAAGATAGCGAGGAATGCAAAGGAATTTTCTGGTATCCACAAAGAAGGACCCTGACCTAGAGTCGCACCCCAAATTTGAACCTGTAAGCTCCAAAGCAGGGGGAAAAGTGTTTTAAGGCTACTGACTTGTTGGGTAATTTTTGGTTAAGGAGATTAAGACAGAAACTTAAGACATCCTCCAATCCTTCCTCTGGCTTCGTTCCATTTTTCTCACATTCAAGAGTCCTCCTAGAGGATTCAGTCAGGTTGTTGTTGTTGTTGTTGTTCAGTGTCATAGTGAGGGTTTGGATTCATTGTGACCATACATACAACATAATCATACACTGCCCGGTCCTGTACCATTCTCACAGTTGTTCTTAAGTTTGAGCCCATTGTTGCAGCCACTGTGTCAATCCCATTTTTGAGGGCTTTCCTCTTTTTCATTGCCCCTCTACTTTCCAGAACACGATGTCCTGCTCCAGGGACTGATCTCTCCGGACAACATGTCAATGTTAAGGCGAAGTCTCATTATCCTTGCCCTGAGGAACATTCTGGCTGTACTTCATCCAAGTTAGATGGGTTTGTTCTTTTGGCAGTCCATGGTACATTCATTACTCTTTTACATCACTACTAATCAAATATATCTATTCTTCTTTGGTCTTCCTTATTCAGTGTTCAACTTTCACATGAATATGAGACAGTTGAAAATACCATGGCCTGGGTCAACCCGCCCCAGTCCTCAAAGTAATCTCTTGCTTTTCAACACTTTAAAGAGGTCTCGTGTAGCAGATTTGACTAGTGAAATGTGTCATTTGTTCTCTTCTCTGCTGCTTCCATGAGAATTGATTGTGGATTCAAGCAAGACAAAATCCTTGACAATTTCGATCTTTCCTCCATTTATCATGATGTTATCAATAGGTCCAGTTGTGAGGGTCTGGGCTTTCTTTACATTGAGTCATAATCCAAACTGAAGGCTTTAATCAATCCTTCATCTTCATCAGCAAGTGAATCAAGTCCTTCTCATTTTCAGCAAAATTGTGTCATCTGTATAATGCAGGTTGTTAACAGGCCTTCCTCCAACCTGATGCTCCATCAGGCACTGCCCCTTAATGAGTTTAGGTCATGAAGGATAGTCCTCCATAGGCACATTGATTATTACACTACCACCCTCACATAATAAATTCAGAGAGAGAAAATTTCCCCAAAGCAATGGAAAGCTTACTAGAGAAGTGGAGGGTGCTAAAAGCCAAAGGTGACACAAACCGGAAATCAATACTAGTTTTCAATACCTGCAGTCATCTAATAGTTCACTGCACTATCTAAGGAAAGGTGAGGAGAACTGGGGCAATTCCATTAAAAAAAGACAATGCAGGGTATATAAGTCCGTCATTCCTCTGGAGAAGAAAAACACATAGTTGGGTTGTAGAGCTTTGTTTGCTAATCAACCGAATGTAGTTGTAAGGCAGGGGTGTGCGTGTACGCGTGTGTGTGTGTGCGTGCGTGTGTGTGTGTGTGGTGAAGGGAGGGGCTTGCCATTCTATTTCATAGCCAGGAGAAAGATGAGCCTCTTCCCATATCTTTTGCTCTGTGGCAAGTTACTGATCTACAAGGAACTTTTATTTGACAAGGACATTGCCGAGAAAAAAACGGGAAGCTTGTGTTCATCTCTGCTGAGAGGTGGAGTCAAAGAGATGGGCTTTATGACAGACACCCTGATCGTGCAACCAAACTATGAAATGGCCTCATACATTCAACACACATTTGCTGCACCTCCCCAGTGTGCTGCCCAGATATTACCAGGCAGAGTGTTTTATGGGCAGCATTTTAGAGTTAGGCAGGCAGAGGGAGTGTCTTTGTGGGTGTTGCCTTTACCAGTCCTTGGATTGTTCTGGGACAGGCATGCCTTTTTCCTCTAAAGTAACTGATCGCGTGTAAAGAAGGAGTCTCCTCAGTAAGACGGGTTGAACCAAACCCAACCTATGACAATCATCTCAATTGGAACACATAGCGACCCTATACAAATACCCGTAGGGTTTCCAAGTTTGTAACTCTTTTGGGGGGTCAACTACCATATCCTTCTCTTGCAGAACCACTACAGAGTTGAGCGTTGTGTTAGCAGCTGAATGCTTAATCACTGTGCCCATTTTGTTTGCTGAGCCGCCCTCAAAACACTGAACAGTTTTTCTGGGTACCAAGTATGTCCACTTCTATATCTGGCCTAGGGTGTTTTCTCCAAGTTGATAGGAGGTGCAAATCAGTTACTAGGGGTTTGGCAGAGTCAGTATGGAAACTGGGAGGGTGTGTGAAATTTGAACCAGAGTAGAACAATTCCAAGACACTTCCTAGGGATTCCTGGCATATAATATGCAAATGATAGTCAAGATATATAACTGTGTCTCTGTTCTTGGTTCTGTCAGTACCTGGTGTGGCCACAAAGGAGAAACCTGGTCTCCTGCTATTTTGAGCATCTAGTGTGAATGACAGGAGATAAGTCACATGCTAATGAACCCTGGTGGTGTAGTAGTTAAGCACCATGGTGCCCGGCTATCAAAGCATATAGCGTCTGGGGTCTTAAAGGCTGGAAGATAAACAGGGGGCCATGTAGCTAAGAAACAACAAAGTCCACATGGAAAAAGCACACCAGCCTACACCAACATGATCGCTGAAGACAAAGCGGGTGCATAAGCACATGTGAGCATGTTTTCTTGATGTGCACTCACCCTTTATATACAACTCTCTTATACATACGTGTTTCTGTGGATTTGTTTCTCGAATGCACCCAGACTAACATAAGCAGCGTGGAACGCATTTAAGAAGCCTAGACAAGGGCAGGGCAGGATATTTGGAGGGACTGGATCCAGAATTTGAGAGGAAGGAGCCCTGGTGGCAAAACGGGCTGTTAGCTCGCTGTCCCAGGGGGGACAATGAGACTGCTGGCTCCCATGAAAATTTACAGTCTTGAAAACTCCATATAGGGTCACTGTGGTTGGAATCCACTGGACGGCAGTGACCTTTTGGGATTGAAGGTGGAAGCCACCAATGACTTCCTGCCATTGAGCCAAGGAGCCTCAGGAGAGTGTGTGAACTTCTGGAATGCAGTGAACAACCTCTGCACATCTGCTTTTCGTGCTGCCCAAGTCATGCCCTTGGCCTTTGCTTAAACATATTCATCCAGAAGTGAACCATCACAGCTGCTCCCTCGGGAAGCTGGGGGCTGAGCTCTCTGGTTCCACTCTGTCAGCATTTCTGGTCCGGGTACCTCCCCTCTTCCCCGGCACAGGCAATGTGCTTTTGGAAGCAGTGCTCCCTGGGTAGTGGGTGTGATTTGCCTCCTCTGGCCTAACATGATGAATGCTGAACTTTACCTAGCCCAGGGGAAAACTTATTATTTAAAGTAAGCTTTTGACAGAATCTTTAGAAAGAGAAATGGTTAACTTTATGTACACAATTACACCCCAACACATAGGCTCAACCTCATAGGCTGTGGATGACCTTGAGCAGGTGCTCAGTCACAATGGTTTTCTATCAGGATTGAGAGTTCAGCTCTCTCAACTCTCCAACTGGTTATTAGCACCATAGTCTCGTTTCTATTTTTGTATTTACTTTGTTTTTAGGGGAAAAAGACTCCCAATCCAACTATATTTTATTAGGAACTCCTTTGCTAAGTTTTACACAAGAAAAAGGCACAAACTGCTGTTCTGGATGAAGGAGAGCATCCGCATGAGGCCACAATGCTGTTGGAAGGACCCACAGCCACAGTGACTTAAATAAAATGACACCCATTCTGTCCTGCTGACTCTGACTCATAGTGACTCTGTGTAGGGATCCTGAAGTTGCTACCTTTACAGGAAGCAATAACCTCATCTTTCTCCTGTGGAATGACTAGTGGCTTTGAACCAGCGACCTTGCTCTTAATAGTCCAACACTATCCAGCATTACCACCTGGGCTCCTGAAAACTTAAATAAGACATAGAAAACAAACAACTTTGTCACAAAATTGTGACTGAAGACAGATCAATTCCTGGAGTTTCAGGAGGGCCTGTGAGAGCATGAGCGGGACCTTCATTGGGATGTGCACACTACCGTATATCGTTGAGTGTGGCCCGGGGAGTGGACGCAAGCACACTGCCTGAGGGACAAGCTTTCCACTGTCAGTCAGAGTAGGAAAGAACTCAATGGCGGCTGAATCTGTGGCCCCTCAAAATGGATGTAGGATCTCCACATAGACTCTCACTGTGAGCCACAGCCTATTGCTCAAAATTTAAGCTCAAATACGACTTAAACGCCAAACATTCTGTTTCCTTAAAATAGGGTACTGCCAGGATCAGCTAGAAGTCTGCATGACCTATCAGATCTCAACGCCGATCTCAAATCACTTCACATGATCCATTCTACCAGTCATGTCAAGGACAACTAGAGGTCTGCATGAGCGAGCCCAAATCGCCTCCTCACTTACCCATTACAGAGGCTGTGCCTGTATAACCTATCGACTAACACATACCCATATGCCGTGGTTATGAAACCAACCATCATGCTGGAATAAGGACCAATCACGATGCAAGGGTCAGGATCAATGGGAAAGCAAAATAGGGGCTGAGGGGAGCCAAGAGGGGTCGCTTCACTCAATCCCTAAACCTGATCTAATGTCACTAGACTGGGGTCTTCCTCACATCTCAAGGGCACCCGATTCATGATTGAAGTGAATTGTGCTTATTCAATCTTTGTTCTGCTTGCTGTCCTGCTGTGCTGCATCCTCTTCTTGCTGTTTTGTGCATGGCTCCCTCTGTTGTGGTGACAAATGGCTTGAGAGGGATTTGACATAGGGAGAAAGCCCACCCACATCAACTGTCACCAGAAGCAGACACTAAGTCCATTTCTCTCACCTCACAGAACTATGCACACCAGACACTGGTAGGGCTGCCTTGGAGGGGAACCCTTAGTGCAGTGGTTCTCAACCTGTGGGTTGCGACCCCTTTGGGAGTCATATGACCCTTTCACAGGGCTCACCCAATTCATAACTGTAGCAAAATTACAGTGATGAAGTAGCAAGAAAATCATTTAATGGTTGGGGGAGGGGGGCATCACCACAACAAGAGGACCTGTATTAGGAAGGTTGAGAACCACTGCCTGAGTGTGTTTAGGACTTTGCTGCCCTCAAGATCATCAGACATTCCTGAAGGCAGAGCCACTGCAGGAAGCCCTTCTGGGAAATGCCCTGAAGACAGGTCTCAACCAACTCCACCCTCACCCTCTGAGATCCTAATCATAGGACGCATGGAAATGCTCCCTGCCACTTCGAAGGCTGTAAGTCCATAGGAGCAGAAAGCCTCCTCTTTCTCCCTTGGAGTGGTGGCTGGTGAGTTCAAACTGCTCACTTTCTGGCTAACATAACCCACAGACCAGCTCCCCCTGAGCTCAGTTTGGTTTGCCGCACAGCACACATTGTTTGGAACCTTCTGAAATAGCTATGCACATGTGCAGGTTGGGGGGATTTCGCACAAGATGCAGTTTTCCACCCTCTCTTGGCAAAAATAATTTTTGCAAAAGGCTTGTATTCTCTTCTGGATCTGAGTAGCAGCTACTCTCATGAAGTCATAGCACATACATTCATGCTACAGTCCTCCCAACTCCCTAATATCTTACGCCGAGTCTGCTCCATGCTTTTCTGTGTCCTACATGGCAGCTGTAGGCACCCAAGGCATGGGCTCTGCAGCCTGGGTCCAAATCTCTCCTTCCCACCTCCTCACTGTGTGGTCCTAGGCTCATGACTTTATCATTCTGTGCCACTGATTTTTCATCTGTAAAAGGAGGCCAAATAGAGTCCACACATAGGCTTGTTAAGTGGAATAATTGAATTATTATACACAAAAAGCTTAGAACGGTGCTTGGCATCTTGCAAATACTATTAGGTGGTTTAGCATAGGGACTGGGTCATCCATTACATATGCTCAGGTTCAAACTTCCGGCCAGGAAGGGGTGGTACACCTAGGTGGGCATTACACCTGGATTGGCCCATCTGGGCCAGGTGAGTTCAATCCAGCCATTGGGGTTGACCATGACTGTCAACCATGCCTCCCTATGGAGGAATTGAAAAGGCAGGATCTTGACCGCTCCGATGTCTCCCTTCACCCACTTTTCTGTTGTCCGTCCCCCAGAGAGGAGGTCACATGTAGATACTTGTAATCAGTTCCCTCTTTCCAATCCACCCTCCCACAACCCTCTCAGTATCACCACTCACAAATTATCAAGGTTTCTTGAGGGATGGGGGAGCGGGGAGGGAGGGGAGAAATGAGGACTTGATGCCAGGGGCTTAAGTGGAGAGCAAATGTTTTGAGAATAATGAGGGCAATGAATGTACAAATGTGCTTTACACAATTGATGTATATATGGATTGTGATAAGAGTTGTATGAGCCCCTAATAAAACGATTTTTAAAAAAAGAAAAAAAGGCAGGATCCCGGAGCCCACTGAGTGACTTTCTCTCCAGCAGCTTCTAGGTAGGCTGTGCCCCGTGAGGGGCCCCGAGGTGCCTGTGTAAACCTGAAACTTCTTCTCTCAAAAAACCCACTTGGATCACAATCCAGGCTTCGAATTGAATTCTTTCTCGCGCGAGGCCAAGGCCTGAGGTATATCTCTCCCAGGAGAGATCTAACAATAGTATTTCTTATTATAGCATTAGGAGCCCAGGTGGTGTAGTGGACTGTGCATTAAGCTGCTAATCGCAAGGTCGGGGGTTTGAACTGACTATCCCGTCCGTGGGAGAAATATGAGGTTGTCTATTTCTGTAAGGCAGTGGTTCTCAACCTTCATAATGCCCCCACCCTTTATTACAGTTCATGTTGTGGTCACCTGCAACCATAAAATTATTTTCATTGCTACTTCATAACTGTAATTTTGCTATTGTTATGAAATGGTTGACCCCTGTGAAAGGGTTATTTGATCCCCAGAGGGGTCGTGACCCACAGGTTGAGAACCGCTACTGTAAGGATTTAAAGTCTCAAAACCCCAAAGGGGCAGTTCTTTGTCCTATTGGGCCGGTATGAGTGGGAGTCAATAAAATGGTAGTTAGGTTTTTTTCTGCATCAGTATCAGATTCTGGTGGCAATCTTAGTCATCACGCATTGTGGTCTGGTTTGAACTCTGGTAGATCTGTGGGAAATGACTGCCCTGGTTTGAGGTGAGGGCCACGGTGCTTCAGTGGTAGATCTCTCATCGTCTTTCACCGAGAAGACCCGGGTTCGATTTGCAGCCAATGTGCCCCAGACTGTCAGTGAAAGTTTGTGTGTTGCTATGACACTGAGCAGGCTTCAGGGATGTTTCCAGACTGAAATAGAATAAGGACGAAAGACCTGATTATCTCCATCCACACATCGACCTATGGCCCTCCACGGTTGGCTTCCCTTCCCAGCCCTGGTGATAGCACAGACTGGCATAGTTTGCTCCGCTTCCCATGAGGTGTCCATGAGAGGCTGACTCGACAACCACGGTCAAGATCAACAGCTTGAACTCCTTTCTGGGTCTACAGAAACAAGAACAACCTTCTGAAAGGAGGTCGCATTGCTATTTGGGACTGGGAGAATGCCTTTGTGACAAGGATTGTGCTCTGGATCCCAAAGGCGACTTTTAAACACAGCCACATAGCAACTCCGGAAATTGCCATAGCAGAAGCCAGGTTTAAAAAAAAAAAAAAAAGTTCTACTGGCTTGCTCAAAGGAGGCCAGAGTTGGATGGGGGTGGGGTGGGGTGGGAGACTCCTCTAAAAATGAACAAATTTGTTTGCTTACATATTTGTCATGTCTTTTGGGCCTGAAAGAAAGGGGGGGGAAAGCAGACGAGAGGAGGAAACGGCGACTGACAGTCATCTTGTTGGTATTCCCACAGCATCCCCTCCTTAGGCACTTGCTGCCATCTCATCCAACTCCACTCAGTATATTTTCACCCAGCAATGATGCAGAAATGTCTGTGTACTCCAGTGTTATTGTAGTCGGGCAGTGTTTACGGGTTTGACTTTCAACTCAGCATGGCAGGACGTCTAGAAGCAATTATAACCAGCACCTGCTCTGTCTGTGCGGTGGGCAGGCAGTGACGGATCCCCAGCTTCCAGAACACTAGTGCCCCCTCCCAGCTCAGGATAATGACGGTGACACTCGGCCTCCTTGTTGTCTCGGGGAGCTCTAGGAGCTCTCCTCTGAAATCTCATATTATTGGCATTTCTTTGAGTGAACACATCAAATTAGTGACTGTAAAGGAAGGTGTAGGAGATGATTATTGGTGACAAGACAAGCCTCAACCACTTCCAGAGAGCATGTCTCCTAAGTGCAAAGTATGGAGAGGGAGGAAACAATTGACCACAAATGGAACAGGCTCTGAGTCTCGCCACACAATGTATGTGCATGGTCACTGAGGCGCCAACATTATGGCTGGAGGACGGATATGGTTTGTGCAGCCGTGATTGCCATCCAGGACGTGCCGTGCTATTGTGAAAAACGATTTTTTTATTCTGAGCAAATCTCTGCTTCCACTTGCTTTAATGCTTCGCCAGAGAGCCAGGGACTCTGGGAGGGGTGGGGACGCACAGGGCTGGGCTGACCTCAGGAACTCATGTGTAAAGGGCTTTTTCTCACTTGGAAGCAGGCTGGGTTCACAGCTGTTCTTTCTGGTAAAGCTTGTTTCTGAACCTTGCCACGTCTGAGTCCGAAGAGGGAAATGAAGGTGACAAATGCTGCGAGGAGCCCTGGGCACATCTTGGCTATGGTCCTGCTTAAGTCTGTTTCATTTGAATCCCAGTTTTACCTTTCCTCCTTTCTGGGTTCCGAAGCATCAGATGGGTGCCAAACGCTTCCACGGACAACTAAAGCTGAACAAGATGCAGGCAGATGAAGAGCAACGGGAGGTTGGTGTTTGGGAGAATGAATACTTGGGCTTCCTAGGCCAGTCCAGCTGGTGGTTAGAGCCCTGTTTCAGATTCCACTGAAATCTCCTAGTGTCCAAGGACCAAGTGGCTCCTACGTCCAGAATTTCTGTTACATGTCTCACCAAGGAGAAGCTGGGCCAAAATGCATTGAAGAATAAAGCAGGAGCTTGGCTTGTGAATCCACTCTCTGATTCTGAAATTTCAAAGGCTCCGTGCACAGACATTTCAACACTGAAAGCACAGCAGGGAAAATCAAAGACTTGGGCTTCCTCCTTGCCCCTCTTTTAGGGCTTTTATGGTTTTCCAAGGCGCCTCCCAGAGCCGAGTGTTGTATAGGTCATGTTTAAAAATGTCGTAGTTCTGAGGGACTTGCTGTTCTGCTTTCTTTTGCAAGGAGACCCGGTTTCTTGTCTTGTGGCCAAACACAGAGCGCAGATGTCTGTGGGCCCCCTCCCTTTCCCCTGACCTTTGCTCTCTTCTCTGGATACCCTACTGACCTGTTCTCCCTTACAAGATCTGAACTGCTCACACACTTCGTTAAATTCTCATCCTAGCGAGAAGCATCCGAGCATCTTATTAGAGCCTGTATGAGTTCTGTTCTGGATGCCTATTTGTGTAACTTCAGGTCTCTGGCATGGAAACGTCCCATGCCCACAGACCCACACAGGTAATATAAACTCCAACAGTAGTTTAAGGTTTAAGGTGGTCACAGGGAACACTGGGGCCCGTGTCTCCTGGTGAACCCCTCAGGCTGTCTAAAGGGGCTAGTTCCATCTCAATGTAGCCATGCAGGAATGTAGACCGGTTAGGTAGCAAGACAAGGGGTTGTTCCTCTCCATGCTTAGGGGGCCCCCTACAGGAGGTTGGAAGCCAATGCGGGCTAAGCCCAAGCCAGGAGAGCTTAATTGATGCCTCCCAGCTGAAAGCCCTTACAAGGCTGGAATCTGGAGACCACCGCCCCTTCCCTTCAGCTGCTTCTCTGCCTTCCACTCAGCAGGGCTGAGTGTGCAGTGTCATGAGGGTGCCCGTGTTCAGTTTAGTGTAACGCCAGAACCTTCTTCTCTCATGTCTATAAACCCACTCGGATTACCACCCAGGCTTTGGTGTGAATTTCTTTCCAGTGTGTAGCCAAGGACCGAGACATTTCCCACCCGAGAAACCTAACAGACCCAGACTTACAATAAACCCATATTTGTATTTATAAGGCAAGAGGTGACCAGGTCTAGACAACAATGGTGAAGAGGGCCCTGGGTTTGAGAAAGATTCTGAAGTAGAATCCATAACCC
Source organism: Tenrec ecaudatus (assembly GCF_050624435.1). Taxonomy (NCBI): domain Eukaryota; kingdom Metazoa; phylum Chordata; class Mammalia; order Afrosoricida; family Tenrecidae; genus Tenrec; species Tenrec ecaudatus. Next base: position 250,951 of record NW_027459674.1, read on the forward strand.
TTAGAAATGTATTGGCCTTAGGGGAGGGGCAAAGAGGGCTGGATTGAGAAAGTCTCTGGCATCCAGTTCTGACTTGACTTCTGGATCCTGAATCCTTCAGGGCCATGACCTTGCCCTCCAGCCAGACCTTCCAATAGCCATCTTCTCAGAGCCTTGTTAAGTTCTCATAATACATTACACCTGCCATCCTGTGAGCAGCTACCAAACCCAGGCACTTTTTTCAAAGACAAGCTCACTCTCTCTACCCCTAAGAGCAGGTAGTTTGGGGATGATGGATATGAGATACCACAGAAGACAAATCTGTTATCTTCCATGGTGCACAGAACATGCTGTCACAACCAGGACTCGTGACAATCCCTCAGTTTCCTAAATTGCTTCACTGCTACTTTTAATTAAGCCTCATTAGATTGTCATATCTTGATAAGAGGGATGACCCTGAACTAGATGCATAAATTAAAGCTATCCTCATCCTGTGCTTTTATATGAATGTGTTAATTATTTTTGTGATTAGGGAGAATAATGGAGGGATGGAGCAATACCAAACGGAGTTTGACAAAGTGTTGGTGTTTGCTGCGGCAAACGTGGTGCGTGTCAGACACAATCCGTCACCCAGTGAGTCTGCCATTAACACCAAGGGACAAAGGTAGGATTCCCTGTAGTAAATAACCTTCCTCCCAGATGCTAATGGAGACCCAGCAGGACCCACTGTTGTGTTGTCGCAGTTGTACACGGGCCCTTAGAGGAGACAGAGCTGGTGTTTGAAACGAGTCTTGTTTGCCCCCAGTTGGCTCACACATTTGTTTTTTAAATGGCATAATCACTAACATTTAAACACAGGGTGATGTCACGTAACAATCTGCAGCTTCTGAGAAATGGAGAGGCCCGACTTTGCTGGTTGACAGTGCAGAGGGACTGGGGGAGCAGTCAGATATGGTGATCAGAGTTTGGAATCCTTGCTTTCCAAGTACATGTGTCAAGGAGTTCAAGGGTTCAGAAATTTAGGAGGGAAGTTCCAGAAGACAAGTTTGTGTGGTCGATAATAAACCAATATAGGGGTTGAGATTTCAATCTGTTGGCTATTTATTTTGTGCTTGGTAGCCAACCAGCCCAGAATTCCTGACCTCGCCGACCTGTGAAACAAGGACCATTCCAGAATGAAATAGAAGCAAGCACGGAAGCGAGGGCATCCATTACCCCGAATGCATAGGGGTCAGGAACTAAGTGCTTTCTGTAGAACAGCTCCAGAAGGCAGACCTTTGGCTGGAAAACCTGTTAGGGAGCTAGCATAGGGACTGGCAGGCCTATTACACATGCTCAGAGGTCCGAGCTACCGGCTCATGAAGCAGTGGCTCACTGCATGCTCAGCAGTTCAGGTTTCCAGCCAGGAGGGGGAGCTATGCCTGGGTGGGGCTGTACCTGCATTGGCTCACCTAGGCCAGGTGAATTCAATTCAACAATTCAGCCAATGGGGTCGACCTACGTCATCGACCACGCCTCCCTAACCGCTCATAAAACTCACGGGGATCCCAAACCAGGCCTCGCCGTGAGCTGTTTCTCGCGTGGAGCCATGGACCGAGGCACACCTGTCCCCGAAGAGGTCGAAAAGAAGCGGTGCTGTGTGATTTGGAGCTATGAGGTAAGCCGGCCCCAGGAGTGGGCCCTCCCATGTTGGTCTCACGGATTGGGGGCCCCTCTGGGCTCCTTTTACCTCACCACCCTCGGGAGAATTGTTGGGTTGAATTCACGGTGTTCGTCTTTGCGCCGTTTCTTGCTGGTGTCCGTCTTTGTGCCGTTTCTTGCTGGTGTGCGGGACTTGATGTGCCTGCTTTCCCAGGAACTCGCCTGCCTTCCCGGGCTGCATTTGTGAGGGGGCTGGGACGCTGCTGCCTGGAGGCTGGGAGGATTTTGACTCCAAAAGCCTTCTCGAGGCTCAGTGTATAAGGTTTATTTGGACGTGAAAACGGAATCAAAGATGCAATTAACGAAGTTTTAGAAGCAGGCTTTATTGAGAAGCTTGCGGGCAGGTTCAGCAACTCAGGGTATTGAGCTATTGAAGCCGCGCAGGGGGGAAAAATCCTGGCAGCGTTTTTATGCCCACTGCTGGCAGGCACAGCTCGGGAGGATCAAAGCTGGGGAGGATCTGCGCACACAGGTGCTTCAGAAGGGAGAAGGTCGTTAATCTTACCTATATGTCAGGGACGCGTGGAGTGACCATATCTTCAGAAAACATTCTGGCTTTGTGACGAGCTGGTTCCAGGAATTTGGGGTTGAGCTGGGGAGGGGAGGTCGGTTAGGGGTCAGCCTTGAGAGCTAAGATGGAGGTGCAGGACTCAAAATGGAGTCTGTTGTGCCAAGACTGGGAAACAGTGTTGTGCCGCGGCTCCGGCAAGCAGCAGGCCTGGGGGCGCCTGCGTCCACCCTGTTGGTTTGGGCAGGACTCTGGCTGGGTGGCCGGCTCCAGGCTGGCTTTCGGCTAGGCCGCAACCTGGGGCCTCCATTTTCCCAGCCACGTGACTCCACTCACAGGCAGAATGGCACCACCTGTGTCTGTTGTAGCTACACTCCATTCCCAGACAGCAAACCGCCCAGACTGCCGGAAAGTTCAGCAGAACAAGTTTCATTTCCTGCTCAGGGACCAGACCATCAGCTCTCTTGAGGGGAGACTGAGCGGCCCCCCAGTCTAATTTTCCAAAGGTTTTTATACTTTTGCAATGTGCAGGTGTGCAAGCAGGCAGAGCTCAGAAGCGGGGTATTGTGGTTAGCCATTCTTAGTTGAACCAAAACTGCTCTGGTCGTTCTCGAAAGCCTTCTGAACATCCATTTCCTTCTGTACGTTCCCTTGGGCTATGTCTGCACAGCCTAACTCCCCAGTATCAGCTAGTTCATTGGCAGTTCATAGCTAGTTTATTTGCCATTCATAATGGCTTCTGAAAGCTCAAAATGACTTCTCTTGTCAAGGCTACTTAAGCTTTGCCCAGAGCTGCTATATACTCTCCTGTTCTTAGCCAAGTTCAAATCATTGAATCTTCGGTAGCCAGCCCAGTGTATGGTGGGCTCAGCACTAAGAGTTTTGTGGCTTGTACTTTCTGTGTAAGGAATGCCACTAGCTTATTGGTTATTACTGGGCCAAATGTGAGGCTTAGCAGGAGGAGGATTAGGGGCCGGCTAGGGCCGTTCATAGGGTAGTTAGCCAGGCTGACCAATTAAGTAGCTTTTCAAACCAATTGGTTCCTCCATTTCTTTTCTTGACTCTTTGTTCTAATCCTTTCCTAACCAGGGCTCATCTATCTTTATTGATTCCCGAATGCTTTGCATAGAATTAGTTTCTCCCAATGCTGTGCACAGCATTCCTTGTTTCCAAAAGAGCAAGTCAAGCCCTCGGCGGGTTTGCAACACAACTGCCACAAGGGAGTCTAGGGATCTTTCTAAATGGGAGACAGGTTTTTTTTAATCCCTGTAGATCTAAAGCAATTTGCTGACTAAGAGTCTGATAGTTTAAGTTTCCTTGTATTAAAGCAACTG